>NC_142526.1:1700000-1867500 GCF_964205215.1 Stylophora pistillata | reverse complement strand
ATGGAGATGCAGCCACCCTCTTCAGCAAGTGGTTCACCGATAACAACACAACCATCCTCCACGGTAAGCTGTCCCTCCTCTGAATCACAGGTGCCATCTCTTACACCGGGGATTATGGATCAGTTGGTGGCCAGAGTGGTTAATGAAGTGACAAAACGTCTTTTTTCTCCAGATCCAATCCACCATACTTCCGTTACTTCGACCAGTGCGAGTCAAGGCATCAGTTGTCCTGCTCCTGACAGTTTAACAGGGTCACCTTTAGTGGTTCCCGACGCCCTGCCAACCTCAGCTGCTCCTGTGCCCACAGCTGTTATCAGTTCTTCGGTTATTCAGTCCACTGTTGGTCCATCCCATCACTTGCCAGGCTTGCCTCTAGTCTCATCATCCAGTATGGCTGATACCATCGTACAAAGATCAGCCGCTGCAACGCATTTGACCTTTGCTCATGCCTTGGCATCCGGTGGTATCCGTTGGAAGGGTTTACATTAATACGACCGTTGCATGCCAATGGGATGGTCTAGTAGCTGTAAAACCTTTGAGACCCTGAGTTCTGCTGTGAAATGGATTGCCCAGTGGAAATTGAAAATTGTCCACATAATTCATTTGCTTGATGATTTTCTTATCATTGCCCCTTCCCAAAAGCTATGCCAGGGCCAGTTGCAGTTATTTATTGACCTTTTGCTCATACCTTGGCATTCCCATAGCACCAGAAAAGACTTGTGGTCCTGCTACCACACTTTCATTTGCTATCATCGAACTAGATTCTGTTTCTTTTGAGGCCCGTCTACCTCTGAACAAACTTGAAAAATGTCTTGCCACTATTTCCAACTTTCTAACCCGCAAAAAAGTTATTTTAAAGGAAGTTCAGTCCTTGACGGGTTTGCTGAATTTTTCCTGTTCTGTGGTTGTACCAGGTAGGGCATTCGTTTGTTCTTGCATGTTACATTCCCTGGTGTTTTAACAAGTCTTCCAATTTCCCCTATTATCTTAGCCCTTTTTATTGCTTATATGTATAACCATCATTATGCTCCTTCCACTGTGCATACTTACGTCTCTGCCTTAAGCAACTGTCACAAGTTATCAAGGCTTGCGGATTCCACTAAGGTCTTTTTTGTCCTTCAGATGCTCAAGGGCTATGGTAAACTTGGTTCTCGCTTAGATAGTAGGCTGCCACTCACTCTGCCTATACTCCATAGGCTTTTAGAGTCCACCATTCATCTTTGTCGCTCGCCTTATGAGATTTGTCTGTTTCGTGCAATGTACTCCTTTTAATTTTTTGCCTGCCTGAGGATTGGCGAAATCACCTTGTCCGGCTCCAAGGGGGGTAGATCTTCCATACAGCTTCATCAGCTGGTGCAGTTGGTGGATAAGAATAAAAAAGTTGTGGCCCTGAAGAGCACTTGTTTGGATTTTAAGCAAAACTATAACCAGCGACCCTTTTCTTTGGTGATTAACCGTCAAATTCAGTTTTGTCCGGTGCATCAGATGTTGGAATATTTGTCTGTTAGAGGGCGTACGCCAGTCCCCCTTTTTCTTTTAGCTGAAGGTTCCGCTGTCAATAGAACTCAGTTTACCGAGCATCTCTCCATTGTCTTTAAATATTGTGGTCTCGATCCATCTAGATATAAGGGTTACAGTTTTCGGATAGGGGCGGCTTCTTATGCTGCAGAGGCTGTAATGTCTTAAGCATTGCATTACCCAGATTAGGGCTTTGGGCCGTTGGAAGTCCAATGCTTTTCAAAAATATATTCGGATTCCTTCCATATCATCTTAATTTCATCTCATATTTTCATATTTACACAGGTGGCTTGCGGGGGAAGTTACTTGTACCATAACTCTGGGCTGATCATTCGACTTGCAAGGGCAGTGGTTATGATCAGCCTCAGAGTTCTGTATATATACTTAGGCTTAATTCTGCTGTAGGATAGAGGGCTGACTAGCAAGGGCGGCAGTCCATCCAAAAGGTTGTGTACCATCAAGGGCTGACTTGCAAGGGCAGCAGTCTTTTACTGGCATTTACATACACTTCCTTTTCTGTAGTTTTAATGTTATCATTAGTTACCTCCTTTCCTAGTGGCTATAGTGGAGCTGCATTTCCTTTGGGTGGGGCAAGCATCATGATTTTAGGAAATCATCATGCTTCTTGGCGTGTTTTGGGCCCTCACCCTTTCTGGGCCAGGCAAAAGTTTTCCAGTGTAAGTTAAGTTAAGTTGGAAATTATAAAAGTTTTTATTAAAGCGGCTATGGGCCTTTTTTCATAGCCAAATAACTCCAACCTTGAGTTTTTGATTGTCTTAAGGCCCAGTAAAGCAAGTTTTAGTATATGCAGCACTATTTTTAAGAAGTTGTGGTTTTGAAAAGGGGGTAAAGCATAAGGACATTTTATTTCCTCGACACACTCTTGGATTTCTGTGAAAACTGTTTTTTATCACTAAGGTACTATTATATCGTATCCCAATTTTTGTACACTTTGAAAGATTACCTACATCATCTGCTTGATATAAAAAAGAAATTGCTAACAACACCGAAAGGTAAAAAATACTGAGGAAATTAAGTTTAGGATATCTATGGTCTCGTGTGTGATATTCTCTATTCTCATGAGCCTTAACTCACTCATAACACACTCTGTGCATACAAGTTCATGCAAACATTCCCGAAGAACGTATAAAATGAAAATTATAATGTGCTATTTTGATGGTTAAAACCAAACTATTATTTCCACAGTGTAAAATGATATTATATCAAAAAGATGAAAAACTGAATATCTCTTCGCGTGGGAAGGTTTTTAAAGCTAAATGATAAGTACTAATAAATGTTGAAGCGCCACTGTATGATGTACTGGGCCCAGTTTTTCGAATGCCGATTAGCGCCAATCCAAGGTTAAATTTTAACCGGGTTTCTTTATTCCTTTGTGCAAAAGTCTTCTCGGAATAATTCTCTCTCTTCCTTTAATTAGAGCATTTAATCGTGAAATTCAAGACAAAAAGAATTATACTGATTTTCTTTGGGAGATTTCAGATCTGAGATCAGATTTCACACTAACTCTGGATTATCGTAATTCAGCTTTGAACAACCTGGCCCTGAAGATTAACAGTTGTAAGAGGCAAATAAAAGCAATAACACGGGAGGCAAACAACAAAGCGTTACAATTTTTCTCGATTATGTGTACGTTAATTTATGGAGACGTTGTGCTAGTAATCACTTCTTACTGCAAATCCCGAGTCCGTCGCCCACTCGGTAGACAAATAATTCTCGAATGCGACTCCTCCAGTACACTCGTTCAATATGTTTGTTTGACTTCCCCAAGTCAGAGCTCTTAATCACTTTACATATAAGATATCACCGGTTGGAGTTCGGCCCTCATCCCTTAGTTTAAAACATTTACAATTTTATAATTTTGCAACTTTGAGCTACACAATTTTTCTTACATACATATATTCATACATATTAACCTTTATTAACGTGTCTGGTCGTTCTAGTGCCTGTAGGCACTAATTTCGAAGACCCTAAAACTACATTACATCATTAAAAAAAATTAATAAATACTCTAAAACTAATATACTAATTAATGGCATTAATTGGGGACATCCTAAAACTACTTTACATCATTTAAAAAAAAGAAGTGAAATAAATACTTTAAAACTTTAAAAAAGCGAAAAAATGCACACCGCTCAAGTAAAGCATTCAGTGGCACCACAAGACCAGGTTTTACATATCCTCTATAACATTTACAGCTAAGCCCTAAGATAAGTTAAGCAAAACATAAGCGGTATTCCTTCCCACAACCTTCCAGAAATGATGTTACATCCTTCTTACGTCTCATAGTCCTAAAGGATGCCAGATTTTCAATATTTCTCTCCCCCTTGCTTAATTTTGACCACAATTGTGATCCGAGAAATCTGAGAAAATGTCTTTCATAGTAACAGTATTAAACCGTGGTAAGACAAAATCAGCATTTCTTAGTTTATATCTCTTAGTGTTCTCCTCATTGATATTAAAAATATCTGCAATTTGGTCCATAGTTAATTTCTTTTTAACTTTAAACATCAAAATGAGTATATCCTGCAACCTCCTGTTTAGTAAAGTAGTTAACTTAACTCTTTTCAGCAAGGTCTCGTAACTTTCTGTAGTAGTATTCTGTAGTAGTATTCTGCATTTCTTGTTGACTTCAACCGCAGGTTGAAGTCAACAAGAAATGCTATAGAAGCTTTATTGAAGTATGTAAAAGAGTCAAAACGCTGAAAACATTGCAGGAATGGACGGAGAATGACCTAAGCGATACACTGCTTTTTCAGAAGAAAACAGCAGCAGTAATGCTTCCAGAAATTGAGCTAATGATCGATGACAGCCTTGGGTTTTCAATTTCTGTATATGGATGGCTACTTTCAAAAGACCATGATATATATATATATATATATATATATATATATATATATATATATATATATATATATATATATATATATATATATATAACTAACTGCAGACAGTACTGTTTCGGCCTTCTGGGCCTCATCAGTGCAGTGCTAATGCTAGGATGGGGGAGAACCGAGACGGTCACCCCAAACGACCCAACCTTTGTGGTATCGTCTAAGCCATGCCAGAGTGCTAAAACTAGAGTAAACCAGCGAGCATGCGCAATTGCAACGGCAATGACTCATCCTAGATAGAGTGCTCAATTTGGACATGAAAGCAAAGCTTTGTATGCCAAAGAGCTATATCTAACTGCAGACAGTACTGTTTCGGCCTTCTGGGCCTCATCAGTGCAGTTTTTTTTATGTTTAAGGCGGACGGCCAGGCTCCCGTGAGGGCGGTGCAATGCCTGCCGACCTAAATGTCTAATCCAAACCCGCCGCCAGAGTGCAAGGGCTTGAGGGTTGGGACCGCCATGAACGGAGGGCCCACCAGGACGCCAAACTCGCTGGGTGATCGAACCCCACCCCCCAGGTTAATCACACACTTTCAAAGATTAAACTCCCATGCTCAGATTAGTGATAATGGTTAGTCAAAGCACCAAAATACCACACTCACGCATACCCGCTGACACACTTACCTACCACAGTAGGGACAAAAGCAAACAAAAACATGGACAAAACATGAATAGAACAGAACCACTGTGCAGTACACCAATGAAGGAGACCCAGCACAAGTGGCTACATGACAGACACAACAGGACTGAAACGGAACAAAACCCCTGTGCAGTACACCAATGAAGGAGACCCAGCACAAAAGGCAACATGACGGACACAGGAACACACGGGGGAGAAGGGGGAGAACTAAAGATTGAAGACCAGAGAGTTGCCTGAGACAGAAGCAATAACGCCACGAGCGCACCACTGTCTGTGGAAGAAGCGACGACGTCTGCTAGATTTGCACCGCCTGAAGGCTAGAGGTAGATAAAACTTCAAGCGGGCTTTAATGGACGCAATCACCGCAACGGCACCAGGACGAACATTACGGAACCGGTAATCGTTCCTACACAACCAAATACAGTACTTAGAAACATTAAGAAGGTAGACGAAACCCCAAGGGACAGAAATCAATTCACTCGTCTTAAACCCGAAAAGAACATGACGTAAAAGAATGACAGGACTCATAGGGGAGAAAACGAACAACAAAGACTGGACCCAGGAGAGAACACTCTGAGCAAGCGGACAATAGTAAAACAGATGCTCAAGTGACTCAACCTGGGGACCGCAAAAACAGAACGGAGAAACCGACAAACCAAAAAGAGAGAGGCGCCGAGCGGTGTACAGAACGCCATGCGCAATCTTCCAGTTAAGGTCGGTGACACGACGATCCAGGTCGAACATAGACAGGGTACGCCACGTGGCAGGCCAATCAAGATTAGGGAATTGAAGTTCATACTTGTACACACAACGGGGCTGGACCATGTTCTCAGAAAGGAGATACAAATAGCATGACTTAGAAGACATGCTGACAACAGGAGAACAGACCAAAGGAGACGAAGAAGCATAAACAAGGCAATCCCTGGACGTGGCAAAAGACCCATCAAGTTTCCGCCACGCTAGGATCAGAGACTGGTAGAATGGTGGCAAGGCTCTAGAGTCAACAGAAAAAGGGCGAGAAAACGCAACGAGAGGAGAGACACCAAGGACAGACTGAAACCAAAACGACATCAGTGAGACCCAACTGGAGGGAGAGGAGGCAAACCTCCTCACCCATTGACCCAGAAGAGCCCACACCTTGAAGCGAACACTGACCACTGAAAAACCACCAAAAAGAGCTGGCTGCACTACTGCAGCGCGGGCGACGAGCTCCCGCTTGCCAGACCAAAAGAATGAAAACACAAGTCGAGTAAGCTCCGTCTCCACCCAAGCCGGCATGTGGATGAGTGACGCCACATACCAGACCCGGGAGAGGGCGAGAGCATTAATAACGAGAGCCTTGCCGCGAAAGGTCAGAACACGTGAACGCCAGGATTTGAGAACATGGTCCACCGCAGAAATGCGCGGGCGCCAATTATCCTCTTCCAGGTTACCAGGACCGATAAACACTCCAAGGACCTTGAGTTTCGAAGGTGTCCAATCGAAAGGGACGGGGGAGTCCGTACGGCCCCGCCAGCCGCCCAACCAAAGGCCCTTGGACTTTCCGAAATTGATCTTTGACCCGGACGCCCGCTCATACTGATGATAAACTTCCAGAGCAGCTTTGATCCCATCGTCGGATGTTAAAATTAACGACGTGTCGTCAGCATACTGAGATATGGGGGATAGTGGGGGACACCCCGGGAGGGAAAGGCCAACGATACGGGGGTTGGAGCGAATACTACAGGCAAGGACCTCCGAAACCAAAACGTACAGCAGAGGAGACAGGGGACACCCCTGCCGGACACCTCGCGAGAGACCGAAAAACGGTATCAGATGACCATTTACATTAATGGCACTTTGGACCTGCCTGTAGAACAAGTCTACCCAAGCAATGAATTGGGGGCCGAAACCCATGGTGACAAGGGTAGATCGCAAAAAGCCCCAATCCACCCGGTAGAAGGCCTTTTCTTGGTCGAGGGATAAGATTGCAACCGCGGTGCCCGTAGACTCAGCATAACTCACAACATCACGGAGAAAGGTGACATTCTCCCCTATGAACCGACCCGGCACTCCACACGTCTGGTCCCGGTGCACGACCAGGTGAATGACACGGAGGAGCCGGCCAGCAATGGTTCGTGATGCCAGTTTATAGTCGACATTCAACAGCGAAATGGGACGCCAATTCTTTGGATCAAGACGATCCCCCTTTTTAAAAGACAACGAGATCACACCTCTACGCTGAGAGAGAGAGACAAAGAACCGGAGGAAAAACAGTCGTTAAGAACAGCTACGAGATCAGCACCGACTACGTCCCAGAAACGAAGATAGAACTCCGCTGGAAGGCCATCCAGTCCAGGAGCCTTGTTCCGCTTCATGCCCTTGAGAGCCTCATAGACCTCGAGGGGGGTGAGGAGGCCCTCACAACTATCAGCCCGATCTCGCGGAAGGACAGAAGACAGATTACCCAAAAGAGAAGATTGGATCAAAGTGTCAGTAGGAGAAGCCGTATATAAGTCGGAATAGAAAGAGCCGAGAGTGGCACACAAAGCAACAGAAGAAGAAACAATAGAGCCACCGGGCTCTCTCAGCGCAGAGATGCGGCGGTCGGCAGACCGCTTCTTTTCCAGGCGGAAGAAATAGGCCGAGGAGGACTCACCCTCTTCAACCCACTTAACTCTTGATCGCACTTGAGCACCCTTGGCAACGTAGGTGTCCATAGCTGCCAGATCCGCCAGCGCAGATCGGTAAGGGCCCGCGCAGGAAGTCATGCCAGCATCCAGCTTGGCCCGAAGATGATCGATCAAGCGAACGAGGGCAGCCCTCGATGCTGTTGTTTGAGATGACTTTTTGCGACAGTACCTGATGGTAAGGCCTTTTATCCGACCTTTCCCGCGGTCCCACCATTTGGCGAGAGAGGGGAAGCCAGGAAGGGTACGACGCCACGAAATCCACTCTTCCCTAACGAGCTGGCAATATTCCGGGTCATCTAACATGGATATGTTCAGTTTCCAGTAGCCTGGCCCAGGTGGGACGACGTCGGGAACAGAGACAGACAGCACTACTGCACTGTGGTCCGAAAAGGGGCAGCAGTACATAGCGCAAGAGGACACCGATGGGAGCCAGCAAAGGGCACCCCAAACAGATCAATGCGCGACGCCAAACTGCCATCCCACCTGGTCCAGGTGAAACCCGAGGAGGAGGGATGGAGGTAACGCCACACATCCATAACACAACATGCCTCGAAAAGCTGGGCCAGCGAAGAGGAACTGTCTCTGTATGAACTTGCAGGTTCAGAACCACGCCGGTCAAGGGCTCGGTCAAAGACGGCGTTGAAATCCCCAGTAAGCACAGTAGGGACAGATGGATCGACTTTTGAATGGAGGTCATCAAGGAATTTATTCCGCGCAGGGTTGCAGTTAGGGGCATAGACACAGACCACACGGAAGACTTTGCCAAAGAGAGAGAATTCACATTGCAGATAACGACCATCGGCAGACCAGGAGTTTAGAAGAGATAAAGAAGAACGATAGAGAATAACACAACCACACGAGTGAACAGAACCAGGAGCCAACACAGACGAAAAGCCGGACGATGAAAACCACAAAGAACACTCAGCCAGAGTGACACAATGAGTTTCTTGCAGGCAGACAACATCAACCTTCACGGGGAGGGAACGCAACCACTGCAGAAAGCCAAACCTTTTAGACTGGTCCCGCAGACCATTACAGTTTAAGGTAAGGATGGAAAGAGCCATCACTGCGCACAAAAGGGAAGCCATCATGCTTAGGTCTTCTTCTTACCGCCCGAGGACCTCTTGCCAGCCTTACCCAATGCTGCTGCAGATGGTTTTGCAAGCTTCTTACGCCGGGACAAAGCCGACGTAGCCGGAGGTTCTGGATCCGGGTCTTGGGGGGTTGACTCAGAACCAGCGTCCGATGCAGGCCTCTTACGAGTAGCCATGGCCGGAGCTGTATCCATTTCGGAAAGCTCGTCAGCCAGGGCCAAAGAGCTAACATTATTCTTACTGGTACCTTTACCACTAGTAGAGCCTTTTTTGGCATTCTTATCCTCTTTACTATTTACTTTAGCAGGGACCACACTTGCAGTTTCCCCTTTACTAGATAAATTATCAGTAGCGCTACCGTGATTAACGTTAACTACACTAATTGAATTAGGGGCACTGTCAGTACCACCATTTACTTCATTACTAGACACTAGTTCACTATCATTATTTTCAGTTGACCCAGAAGGGGTCTTACCCGAGGCGTCTGCCCCTCTAGTTTGCTCATCATTCGGAGCCCCACTATTTCCTTTACAATTACTGACATTACTCTCTGAACCAGTCCGAGGAGAAAGATCAGTATTAGCGCTGGCATTGGTTAGATACTCAGCGAACTCAACCTCTTGTGGGGCACTATCAGCAAGTTGTCTAACAAAACTATTAGCTGCAACAGACAGCATTTGGACTGCCTGGGTAGCATAAGCCTCATCCTCAAAGAGAGGAGCACCCGACACCGAGGCCTGGGTACTAGCCGCTATCCCATCGGCCACAGGGTCACCACTGGTCGGGGGGACGACAGGAATCTGTGCCTGTACCAGTTGGCCGCTGGAGTCCAAAACAGGGGTGCCCAATTCCATGCCTGACACCTGGGAGGCCGCTTCACCCACCAAGGGTTCGGCTTCACTATCACCATCGACAGCGTCTTCGCACTCGATATCACCAGCCGCCTCAGCAGCATCGCCCTCATCAATGTCACCCCCATCATCGCCAGCCTCTTCCTCCCCACCAACGCTACCAACCGGGGCCCCAGGGGCCACCGGGGGGGCCTGGGGAAGGATCCATGCAGATGTACACTCCCTAGCAAAATGCCCCGCCTTGTGGCAGCGGCGGCACTTACCCTTATCAGGGCACTGTTTTGCCGCGTGTCCAACTTGTCTACAAATATCGCATCGCAAAGGCTGGTCACGGTACCACACCTTGCAGCGAATACCCCCGATGGAAATGAAACGAGGGATTTCCTTTTTGACAACCATTTTGACAAGACGGCAGCCAGTAGAGACTGACGGCTTGCCAGGCCACATTTGATGGCGGACAGACTTGATCTCACCATAGCTTGAAAGCGCGTTCTTAACTGATTCCACTGGGCCCTCATAAGGAAACCAGTGGACGACGACCATACTAACCTGAGGGGGTGGTGGGGGGGGGAGAAATGACCTCACATTCGACCCCATTAAGAACCACCGACCCACATTCCTGATAGTGGAACATAGCTAACGCACCCTTTTCATCATCAAAAGTCACCCTGGCAATAAAACCGGGGCACTGCTGGATAGACACAACTTTAGCAACATGCCCAGTTTGCTCTTGGAAGTGGGCATCTATATAACTAATTATTTGTGAGGAACTTGTCCCATTAGGGAACAAATTACAACGTATGTCAATGGTTCTTTGGAAACCAACCATAATTAAGATTTTGTAGAGCCCAGAACTCAACAAGAAACGTGAGTTCGGCCCCACGCAACACAGCCCAAAACTGGATGGGCGACCGAAAAATTTTGTTTCGCCGAAAACACACCGGAAAAATCGGAAAACGCCGAACACCCGGAAACCACGGTCGAGAAAGGCCGAAGAAAGGACCGAAAAAACCCTCCGAAATCGGCTCGAAGCCGGAAATCGGCAGGGTTGCCGAAGAAGTCCGAAAAACGCCGAAAGATAAAAAGGCGAAAGAGGACTAAAATCGACCAAAAGACAAATACTCACAAGAGTCCGTGCCCCAAGAGTGATCCTGCGCAGAATCCCAAAGTAGAATGAATACTGTGGAGGTGAAGGAGTAAATCCTGGGCCTCGTCAGTGCAGTTTTTTTTTATGTTTAAGGTGGACGGCCGGGCCCCGATGAAGGGAGGTGCAATCCCGCCGACCTACATGTCTAATCCCAACCCATTGGCTTACGTGCAATGCCTTAGGGAAGGGGACCACCAGAAACGAGGGCCACCAGACGCCAAACTCGCTGGGGAATCGAACCCCACCTCACTTAAAAATTAACACACTCACACCCAAAAATTAAACACACCCGCTCATTACTTAACTAATTATTTTCTTTTGTTTTTCTTTTTATGACCTTAATTAATTACTTTGGGAACTTTTTGTTGAAAAATTTTATAGCAGTCTTAAAGTCCTCATCTTTCAAACCAATAAAGCGGGGATCTGAAGTCCAACGGCAAAAACGTTTTCGCTGATCAGGCGGTTTACGATAATCAACCGCAATCTCCCACAGGATTGCACGGTGGTCTGCAGAACAGGCTGCCAATTCCGGAACTTCAAGGAAAACATCAGGGCCATTGCGGATATCACTCATGGGTGAAACCACAGGACTTTTAGATGGGGCCTGTTGAGTCCTCTTAACTGAAACGGGAACAGAGGAAGCGGGGCGTTTCCGGGAAACAGTGGTCCAGGGACCACTTTCACCAGCCATGTCAGAGTCAGCAGGGTTAGCAAAACCCTCGGTTGCTGATATAATATTCTCATTTCCAGTCGTTTCGCAAGAGGCGAACCGGTCTTCGCTTGCATCAGAGTCTGGAGGTGAACCAACTTCATCTTCAGAGTCTTCAATAGCAGTGTCGGGGGTCTCTTCTTCGGCGGGAGTGCTCTTCACCGGAGGAACAGCCACACCGTTCTCTGTAACAGGGGCGTCAGCCTCAGCTGGAGCAGCCACGGTCACCTTACAATTCCGAGCCAAGTGCCCATCTTGATGACACCGGAAGTATTTTCCTTTGAGAGGACAATCAGCTGACTTGTGGCCAACTTTCCGGCAAGTCCCACACTGGAGGGGTTGCCCCCTATACCAAGTTTTACAACGAACACCGCGGATAGGGATAAACGGTGGAATGACATTCCTAATGACCATTTGGACGATGCGTGACCCGGTGGACACTGAAGGCCTTCCGGGCCAAACCTGATTGCGAACAGATTTGACCGTACCATATGCAGACAAAGCTGTGCTGATGGCGTCGTTTGATCCCTCAAAGGGGAACCAAGAAACTACAACAGTAGTAAGCTGGGGTGGAGGAGGAGGAGGCTTGACCACCCTACACTCTACATCACCCAACTTGATGACACCTAACTCCTCAAAAAATAACTTAGCAACATCCCCGTTCTCTGCAAAAGTGACTCTGGCAACACGGCCAGGGCATGCCTGCACCGCAGCCACCCGATGATCAGACTCTCGGTCGAAAAAACCCAGCAACAGACCAACCGCTTGCGAAAAAAGTACCTCCTCAGGGAGCCCCTGACAATCGACGTCGATAGTCCTATTAAAGGACACGACCATGCTGAAGTTCGGACCCAACCCAAAGGGATGGGTGACCGAAACAGAGAAAAAGCAAAAAGAAAAGCAAGTTCGGATCGACTGGGAAATCCCAAAAAAGGGATGGGCGACCAAACAGAACCAAAGAAAAAACACTGCCAAGGAGGAAGAAAGTTGCAAGTTTTCCCTCCCGGCAGGTACTCACTTATCCAACAAAAATCCTCAGAAACCTCAAAAACAAACCAAAACAAACTCCCAACCACTAGGGAAAGGAGCGAACACTTACCAACAAGCAAAAGTCGAGTCAGTGCAGTGCTAATGCTAGGATGGGGGAGAACCGAGACGGTCACCCCAAACGACCCAACCTTTGTGGTATCGTCTAAGCCATGCCAGAGTGCTCAAACTAGAGTAAACCAGCGAGCATGCGCAATATAACTGTCTCAGATCTTATCAAGTCTATAAATAGCCTGCGAATCTGTCCTGGTGTTGAGCCTTATGAATTATCTAGCAAAACAGTTCATCACTCGATTCCCAAGCCTGTCTATCCATTGTTAGCTGACAGAGATAGCTCATTTCCGCATCAAGAATATTGGAGAACAAAGAACTGCTCTGTCTTGTATGAAAATAATGATTCGCAATGTTCCAGCCGTCACCAATACTCACACAAGTCAGAGCTAAATCACAAGGCTGAAGAAAAGAAGCTAAATGAGCCTGCCCATTTATTTTATCCAATATCTCAGACAGCCCCACAGCGTATTTAACTCACTCTACAGAGGCAACGGCCTGGGTGTGCGGAGCTCGAACGAAATATTGTAGAAATGGAGGCTGAAATAAAGAAATCAAGCACAGAGGTAGATCATCAGCTGAATGAGGACTTGGCTGACATTCTAAGTAAATCAGGCAAAAAAATTAAAACCATTCATGGAGCTGTTCTGGCGGCAACAAAAAAAAGTTGATGGGTCGCAGCTCTGCCGGTGTAAGATTCCATGCGATGATAATACGATATTGTTTGTCGCTTGATACAAAATCTCCAACATGTTACAAAGAACTGTGGAGAAGCTGCATCCTGGTACTTCCAAGTCAAAGAACCCTCAAATACTACAGGAACTGTATTCGTCCAAAGGCAGGATTTCAAGAGGAATTTATTGAGGAGTTGAAAGAGATGACCAATAGTTACGTTGATGTACAAAGGTACATAGTACTTTAAATTTGTTTGACGAGATGAAAGTCAGTTCAAACCTAGTGTTTGACAAAACAACTGGCGAACTTATTGGTTACTTAGATCTGAGAGATCTAGACTAAAAGGCTTGACTGACAGCTTGAGCCTCTGCTTTTTTGGAAACTGTAATGAATACAATATAGCTTCGATTAATTCTAATAAAGAAAGGAGAACCCGAGGAAGCCATGATTTTAAATTTATGGTACCGAAAGGACATAAAGATATTTTTAGATTTTCTTTTTTCCCCAGGACAATAACTGAAAGGAACAAACTTCCAAAAGAAATTGTTTCCAGCCAATCCCTCCGCATTTTTGAAAGCAAACTAACTTCAATTTATTTCTCGGTAGTTTTAAATAGTTTTAAATAATTTTCGATGGTTTTTAATAGTGTTGTATATTTAGTATAGCCTCACTTATAATTATCTTAGAGTTGGCGTTATGTCCTAAACGATTTTGCCGACATAACGATATTTAGATTTAGATTTAGCCATCATTGTGAATTGTAAAAGATAACACCAGGTAAATTACAATTTGTAAGAAGCCCGGAAACCCGCGAACTTAAAATATCATGCCTTTCCACTAGGTGTTCAATATCCCCTATGCTTTTTGACAACAAAAAAAAGATTTTTCTTTTCAAGAGGCTTTATTTTTTTCTACTCTTGAGACGCATCCGAAAACATTTTTTGTTACTTCATTCTTCACAGACGTACTGCGTTATAGTTTCAATTTAAAGAGAATTCATGTAGATATTTAGAACAGTTAATAAATATTTCCTTGACCAAGGCTTAGTTAACTCTAACGTTTTTCTTGCTACAAATTATCATTACTTTTCCTTGATCATACTTCAATCGACAGAGCGATAATGATGAACACTCGGTTAAGGCCTCCTTAAATAGTTTATGATTATCTGTGTGATGCATAAACTTTGTTTTGTCATTGTTTATTCTTTTAGAAGTTGGCAGAAATGGCTTTAAAACAGCATGATTGCAATTTTGCATATTCATACAATTCTTCTAGAATGTGTAGGACAATACTGCCTTGATTAATGACAAGATGATGAGTAATTTACATAAACACGCTCAACAGTAGACGCTAAAGTTGCCAGCCCTGTTACACTTCCACTGGGATTTCTTAACTTCTCAGGGAAATATCATTGTCTTGGCCACAATCCTCCAAATATTTAAGCTAAGTGATTCTTAGTTGGTTGCATGATTCGCCCGTGATCAGTTTAGATTGACGTTAATGTAATACCACGACATCATAAACTGTTAACAGGCTCATAAAAAGGTCACCTGAAGCCCCCTTTGCAATCCGAAACACTATTAGCTTTAACTATTCTGCATTCAAAATAGGATTTCGAGATCTGTTTTCCCAAGGAAACGATATCAATGAACGACACGGCCTTTATGGGCGTCTTCATTAGTAAAATTTAATACCTTTCCTGAGTGTGCAGGCAACTTTTAAGCAAATTTTGTGAGTCTAGCAACGTCGCGAAATTATTATCTATCTGAGAAATAATATATTCTTATATTTGGCATTTCCTCTGGGATATCGAGTCACAGTTTTAGAACAGTAATAGATTTCTTTCTTTCCCATGACCTTTATTAGCGCGTTCATTAGTAAAATTTAACGCCTGCAAGGTCCGTCCCAATTGTGCTATGCAACTTTTCAGCAAGTTTTGGCGTTTAGAAGTATTTTCTTCTATTTTAGAAACATCGAGAGATATTTTTATGTCTGAGAAATGTTGGCGCTAGATAAAGGCTAAGAGCACATATCACGGACGAACAAGCCAACGATTTCATAGAAAACTTCAATTCAGATAAACTTCTTGAATGTCTATCAACCTTTTTAGCACATAATCTGTCATTTGACATCGTTTCGTGCGGCAAGTCGCCTAATGAAGCTTGTGTTTTGCTCCGTTAGATTCAAGTTATGAATATTTTTAAATTTAACCCATATTTAGGTGAAACTCTTCGAAGCTAAGTTTCAAGCTATTTTTCTTGAGTGATATGAGTGATTATTGCGAAGAACGAAAAATTGAAACTTTTCATTTACTTTTATTAAAAAAAAAGCTAAGAAATCTAGGTGGCAGCTTTAAGACTTTGGGCAGTATTTTTTTTTTGGATTTTAGCAATTTTTGGCAATCTTTTAAGAATTTCATTAGCATATTTCCAACATTTTACGAGCACCGTCGGTAGATGCCCAATATCTGTCCCCCATGTATCCCAGAGGAACATTTCGTTGGCGCCGAGACCTCGTCTGGAGGTTGCTTATAAATTCCTCTGATTCGGCAATAGATAACTTTAAAAAAAGCTTTTTAAATCTTTAAAAAGATCGAAAATGAGCTTCACAATTTGAAATAATCGCATTGAGATGGTGTGCACACGTAGAAACCTAAATATACAGCTACTTTACGAACAGCTGGAAGTCAGATTACAAATATGAGAATTTCAAAATTCTAGCTCAAGAAAAAATGCTTGCTAACACGCGGCAGAAGAAAAATTAACTGTTTCGAGTGTGATATTTTCTATTCTAGTTAACTTTTTCTCTCTAACACCAGACACTGTGTTCGCAAGTTTAGAGTAAATATTTCTGAACAACATTTGAATTGCAAATTTTCATGTGGTATTTGAGGGTTAAAACCAAACTATTTTGTCCACAACGTAAAATGATATTTATATCAAAAGGGAGTTATTGGATAACTCTTTACGAGAGAGGGTTTGTTAACTTAAATAATATGTATTAATAAATTCTAAAGTGCTTCTGCATAATAACCGAAGATTAAGCATTGCCAGAGTCAAATAAAACACTAATATTCCGCTATTTTTGAACCTGCTTTGGATGCAGTTACTCACAAATAACTTCAATACCTAATCTTGAACAGACTGTTCGAAGAGTTTTCACAGATATGGATTCTGTAATGCAAATATTAAGAAAAGTAAATATGATGCGATTGCTAGCATCTAAAACAATCGACTATCCTCGTCATAGTAGTAAAGCGATCTAACGATTGTATTGTATAATTATTGCCTTCTCAATCACGTGCATAAAGTTGTTTCATAATACTATTCTACTGTTGACCAAAAACACTGTGATTGTGCCTATCTATGCTAGCACAATGAAAGTACTATACTGCGTAAAAAGCTGCTTCACCATACTTTCAAGGTGACTTGAGTTGATAAGTTAGATTTCAAAGCCGCTATCTCTTCAGTTTTTCCCGTCAAAATCGTGAGGACAAATGATATCTCCTTTAAGGTCATCAAAGTTGATGTGACCCCAAGAACGATCACTCTTGTCTACGAGTCTGACCTGGGCGTATTGACTAATAAACTCCTCTACGTCCCAGCTCTTACGGTACATTGTCTCCCAACAGTTTCCTGTCTCACTTCTGACGACCTAAAAGTAACGACAAACATAAACAGTTTTTAAACCTTTGTTTCGACGATTGCTGACATATCTAACATGACCGTATCATACTTTCATTTACATGCAATGCTTCAAACTTAGGGGAATAAAAACCTGTTCTTTCGAAAAGGTGTGGGGGGGGGGGGGGGGAATCAAAGACGAAACAAGTGAAATATAGTGTGCCAGACACCAAGTTGGTCATATTGCTGACGTTCCTTGAGTAAGCTCAAAATAAGCCATTTCAAGTCAAAAAATAATTCAAAAGTAAAGCCAAATTTTTTTGACACTTGTTCGTTATAAGGGTCATTATCACTTACCCAGATGATGACCAAGGGTCGAAAATGTTTAAATTTTACTTTTTAAAGATATTTTTCCCATAAGTATCTCATTTTAAACCTAGACGAACTTAATGGATATTACGAAGTTTAACATGGTTTCGCAAGATTAAATCTGTGGTACCTTGATCAATCCACCTGACACAGACTCCCCTAAACAGATGTCAACAACTACCCGCTCCATACAAACGACTCATTCACGACATAAACATCACAAACGACCGAAAAAGAACGACCTAACTTTACCGACAGATCGAAACTGACCAATCACGACCGACCTACGTCACTTGAGTCTTACAGCCAATAACATCACGGCAAAACCAACCGATCATTTCACACGAACTGGAATAAGAACATTCTACTGACAACAATCATTCACTTGACTCTGATGATGACTTCCGCACAGTTTGTCGAAACGTCAGTCACTACCACCGACAACAGTCCTTCTCAGGACAACACTCACCCGGACGATCAGACTACACCTTCACATAACATACTACAATAAAAATATTCATCAACGAGTCTGTTTTGAGACCTTGAGTGTTTGTCCGGCCGGGGCTCAAACCCTCGACCTCCCGCACAACAGTCCAGCACTCTATCCATTGAGCTGGTTCGAATCCCGTACAGGCCTGATTTTTTTTTTTTTTTCTTCTTTTTCAGGTCTGATTTTCGCTATTGCTTAAATAGCGCTATCTAGTGCGAGGATCGTGCATCATATGTATCTAATACCGCAATACAAAATATATGAACTTCATATATTACATTGTATCTCATACTACAATAACAAAATTCATCAACGAGTCTGTTTTAAGAGCTTGAGTGTTGGTCCTGCCAGGGCTCGAACCCTCGACCTCCCGCATAACAGTCCAGCGCACTATCCATTGAGCTAACTGGGAGGCAGTTACATACTACATTACATACTACAATAACAAAATTCATCAACGAGTCTGACACAGTGATTGTGCGTATCTTTGCTTACACAAAGCGAGTACTATACAAGGTCAAAAGCTGTTTAACCATACTTTCAAAGTAACTATTTGTGGAAAACCTGACTTGAGGTGGTAAGCTACTTACCCAAGTCGCTGTGTGTTATGTTTTTCTTGTCTAAATCGTGAGGACAAATAATATCTCCTTTAAGGTCATCAAACTTCTCATCAACGAGTCTGACGGTTTTCTTTTGTTTTGACTTATTTGAAAAATTTGCATTCAGGTGGTGTGCACACGTATAAATCTAAATATAGAGCTACTTAAAGAAAAGGTGGAATTCAGATCACAAATAAGAAATACATAATTTGAGCTCAAGGAAAAATGGTCAACAGACCTCTAAAATTTTTCGTTTGTTCATGTACCACTATACTAAATAGTCATAATTCCCACAATTATGACCATTTTCGAGGAAATGATAAACTTTACTTTGCATTAGCGCCTGATTACACCCAGATAAACACACATAATAATTGGCATTTCCCCTGGGAGATCGAGTCACAGAAAGGGTGATAGACATTTTTATTTCCCAACCTGCTTGTGCTGGTTAACCAAAGAAATTTGAGCAAAAATGTTTTGTTCGTATTTATTGCAACTGTCTTCCTTTTGCAAGCCCATCACTATGGCTTTTCGAATCGAGTGCTTTATTCACTTATTATAAGCATTAACGAGGCTACATTAAAATTTTCCAAACAAAGTAAAGTTATTTAATCTCCCCTCTATCAAGCACCAAGAGAATAAACAAAGCTGAAAAATATTTTTCATTGGAGGTGAACAACTGCCTTTATTCGTGCAAACATATAAACTTTCAATTCAAAGTGACTTTTCGAGCAAAGAAGAACTATCAAAAACTTTTGCAAACTTCTTACTTCTACACAAACGTCAACAGTTACGCAAAAAATCTTCAGCCTGCCACAGCTAACCTCTTACATCAATACAATTCACTAGTTACTGTAAGATTTTATAGAGAAGAGCTCAGGCCTCATCACTCGATTTGCTTTAAAACCAAAAGTGAATTTGTGGAATTTATAATCAGTCAAATTTTTGTGTTTGCCTAGTTGAAGAAGCCTTGGAAACATTTTATTTTCTGTAGACGACCTTGGGTTTGGCGGTAGTTTAATGTGGTATTTGAGGGTTAAAACTAAACTATTTTGTCCGCAACGTAAAATGATATTTATATCAAAAGAGAATTATTGGATATATCTCTGTGCGCGAGTACGTTTGTTAAGCTAAATAATATGTATTAAATAAGTTTTAAAGTCCTTCTGTATGATAAATAAAGATTAAGCATTGCAAGAGTCAAATAAAACATCAATATTCCACTATTCTAGAGCCTGTTTTGGAAGCAGTTACTCAAAAATGACTTTAATATATAATCCCGAACAGAATCTACTAAGAGTTTTTACAGATATGGATTTTGTAAAGCAAATATTAAGAAAAGTAAATATGATGCGATTGCTACCATCTAAAGCAATCGACTGTCCTTATCATCGCATTAAACCGACCTAACGATTGTATTATATGATTAAGGCCTTCTCAGTCACGTGCATAAAGCTGTTTCATATTCGGATTTCGAAAAAAAAAACAAAAAAAACACAGTGATTGTGCCCATCTGCGATAGCACAAAGAAAATACTATGCTACGTCAAAAGCTGTTTCACCGTACTTTCAAGGTGACTTGACTTGATAAGTTAGTTTTTAAATCCGCTTTCTCTTCAGTTTCTCTCCTTTTAATAAAGAGGACAAATGATATCTCCTTTAAGGTCATCAAAGTTGATGTGACCCCAAACACCAGAACTCTCATCTACAAGTCTGACTTGGGCGTATTGACCAATAAACTCCTCTACGTCCCAGCTCTTACGGTACATTGTCTCCCTACAGTTTCCTGTCTCCTTTCTGACGACCTGAACGTAACCAAAAACAAACAGTTTTGAATCCTTTGTTACGATGTTTGCTGACATACCTAACAATAATAATAAGAATAATGATTTACTGACGTCATGATTGCAGTTATCAATATAAGAATTTTCAATTGCGCATTACAATTACGTGTTAAAAAATCAACTCTACATAGATAGTAAAAACTAAAAAATCAAAATGTTCACTAAGAAGATGTAGACATATAAAAAAATTACATACAAAGAATTAAAAAGCTTTTGCAGATAAAAAAGTCTTAATGGCTTTCTTAAACTTGCTTAAAGATTGGGTATTTCTGATTGAGCCTGGAATATCCTTCCAAAATTTAGGGATGGCCCTAACATGACTGTATCATGTATCAACTTACTTGCAACGCTTTAAACTTAGAGGTAAAAAACCTGTCCTTTCCAAGAAAAGTAAGCCAAAGACTAAAACAGTGAAGTAGAGTGTGGCAGAAGCCAAGTTGGTTATCTCACAGACTCTACCATAAGTAAGCTAAAAATAAGCCATTTCTAAGTCAAAAATATTTCAAAAGTAAAACCAAATGTTCTCGACACTTGGTTGTTATCAGGATCATCATCAGTTACCCAGATGATAACAAAGGGTCGAAAATGTTTAGATTTTACTTTTTAAATATATTTTTCCCTGTGAGTATCTCATTTTAAACCGAAGCGAACCTTATCGATATCACGAAGCTCAGCATGGTTTCGCAAAATTAAATTCCTGATACCTTGATGAAACTGCCTAAGATGTTTTAAAAGAATTAAAGGACAAATAATAGTCAAAGTGAATAACCTCACCTTGTTGTTGACAATAAGCTCCGCGCGAACCTCAGCCATGGTACATCCCCCACCGATAAGAAACGAGATACTCTTGCCGACGATACGAAAACAAGGTGAAGTGAGAGTTCCATTGGGTTTGTCGGCTCCATCTGGATTCAGATTTCCTGCGGGATCGCTCTTTGTGGGTCGTCTCTCAGACCCCCCTATCCACCAGTCCCCTTGCTGCTTGGCGGTTTCTCTTTTGCGAGCTTTTGGATTATCACCAAATGTTGGCTGGTAAATGAAGGCTCTGCCTGTCATCTCCCACGCGCCGATTCCATCTTCAAAGTCAAAGCTGCAGGCTGCATTAAAAAGCAACCGTAAATTTTTTATCCACCTGAATACTTCATGATTATTATTCAGTATTGATTTTACTTTACAGTTTTGTTTATAATTACTCATTACCTTTCTTGCAGTTTACACCAGTGAATCCTAAAGGACATTTACAGCGAAATCCTTTTTCAGTGTATCCAGCTTGACATGTGCCATTGTTGAAACAGGGACTGCTGCTGCAGGGATTCTGTTGAAGATAAAATAACTGAGTATCTTAGATAGCCATGGTTAGTTTACCTGCTCGGGTTATCATGTAAACTAAAAGAAACTCATTTTTCTGGAACGATGACTTCTTCTGGCTTTTTAATAAAGTAAGTGCAGACAAGAATTAAATACCTTTATGAGTCTTCCGACCAGGAAATCGCAGTATCAAATATTTGGTAGGTTGAGTAGTGTTTGATTAATTTACAATGGGTCCCTTCATTTTAGCCACGGCTATCTTGTTGTTGTCTTTTTTTTAAAGTTGTTCACCATCACTTCAATTCAATACATACATACGAATTGCAAGGCGAGTTCAAGAAGAAATCTGACAATCTAATCGTCCAGAAAAATTGTTCTTCGTCTAAAAATAAGTCACTTTACCTCGATACTGAGATGGGTATAATCTTGTTTACTCTGAAAGTCTGACGAGCCTTGACTTTCGTCCGAAGCATTGTTCAACTCACAAATGTAGTTTCCTCCTTGTGAAGGCCCAAAATTTATGGACACACAATTGGGCTCCAAATAACACAGCACTTTACAGCTGCCTTGATGGGGCACATCTACAAGCCTGATCAGGTGGCCTTTCATGACCTTGTCCCGTATGGGTTCTTTGAAAAGAATGGATCGGCATTCTTTACCTATTTGGTTTGCAAATAACAAAACAAGTTCATCAGACATCTCTGTGATTTCACCGTAAGATTTTGAAAGTGCACCTAATCAAGTTGTGAGAGCTGTCATGTATTACATGACTTAGTGAGCGTAGATAAGTTTCGTGTAGGTTTACATCAAGTATGGGAATAAAGGAGCACATGGTCGACTAGTGTGTTAACTTGGTTCATGCCGACTTCAAGACGAGTAACCCTCCAATTTATACATTAGGAGGACACAACAAGAACCAGCGACGAGTTACCCGTTAAAGAGGAAAGCAAACAATTTACATCCCTATTTAGGTCCATTTCAATGGAAAGAGTTATTGAAAGCGACAAAGAACTCCACTTTGCTTTGTATGCCCGTTGCACAGGTCTATTGGAAATTTAATCACTGCGTCAGGTTACGCCAACAACGGCATTAATATATATATTTTTTCTCAATGAGAAGATTTGAAGAAAGGGTCGATATCATGGTTCAATCATCGGTTTTGGACCATACCCACAGTAAAAAGGAGCACAGGGACTTGAGGCAAACAATTCCTGGTAATAACTCTTGCATTTGCAAATTATTCAATCGTCTTCATTGGAAAATTTTCCTAACTAAGCTTTCTCTCGTCAGTTTTTACCAAGTCATATGAAGCAATCTATCGCTGTTCAGAACCTTAGTTTTCTCTCTTTGTTTCTAATCAATACAATTACTGGTTACGACAGCTTTGATACCTTCGCCCAAGGGACTGACAACTTTTCATTGATATGTTACTCCATCTGGCACTTCATCGTCACCTAAACTGCGCACGATATTTAGTGACAATAGCTTACCAGTGGGTCCAATTCGAGACGTCACTGACGAGAAGAACAACCTACCTGTTTTTGGACAGTAGAGCTTATGGTATCATATCAATTGCAAAATTCCGAAGGTTCAAATTACTTCCTTAACGAATTTGGCTACAAAGAGGAAAGATTTTAAACAGAGACTAGAAGTCTCTGACATCCAGATTCGCTTTAAACCGTGACCTCCGCTATAGTCTCCGCTACCTTCATCGAACGTAAACTTACTATTAACATTGCAACGGAAAATACTTCAGATTATTACCCACAAATTTAGCTCTTTGATAAAATAAACATCGTTTCTACCAACTTTGACATATGATTGATCTTTCTCTGATATTTGTTGACAAAAATTTCTTTATTCAACACAGTTTTTCCATAGATTTTTGCATTACAACATGAACGTAAGCGGAATATTCGAAGCTCAGTAACCAGGTATTAGATCAGGCGCGAAAATGAAAAACTCGACACCTTTTTCAAATGTTTCCGCAAATAAGCCGCACCCCCAATTTCTAGCGACTATTTAAAATACAAACAACGAGAAGCGGTAGCTCGACCTCGTCCTCATGGAATGGAAACACAACGTGCGCTTGGGATCACGTGAAAGACTACCCTGGACGTCTTTAGAAAATACTTCAGTTTTTATTACGGGTTACGTTGTGATTATATTGATCACAACAAATGATGTTAAATCACACATACAACGTCACGTTTCGAGTAGTAATCTGGAACAGAATGACTCTCAAAAGCAACTTTTTCAAATTTGGGTGGCAGCTTTTAAATTTTTGAGCAACTTTAGAGCAACTTTTGGTTGTATTGTCAAGCAAGTTTTGCTGGATTTACTAGTACAATCTATTCCTGCCTAACAGCAATTAACCGAACGGCGGTAAACGCGGGAAAATGCATCCCTTTCAGGAATTGACCGTTGCAGAAAAGTACCGGAAAATACATGCTTTCGACTGGTTAATTTTAGTAAGCATAACTTTGGAATGCGCAAAACGGCTGTAATTAGCAAAATGCATGTTGTTTCCATAGATTAACCGAACAACAATAAAAGGTAAAACGCCGGGAAATGCGTTTTAACGAATTTTATTGAATTCACCATCACGGAAAACGTTGGAAAATGCATGCTTTCGACTAGATAATTTTTGTGAACATCTCGTTCACCGGGTGAAAAATGGTTGGGACCAGAAGAGAACACGGCATTTTCTATGCGTTATACGAACTGCAAACTCTGAAGAACATCATGTTTTCCCGTATATACACACATTAACCTTCCCGGAAAATGCGTGTTTTCAGCTGTTAACTCTGGTGAATGCGTTGTTTTTCTCTCGAAAAATGCCAATGAACAAACGGAAAACACGCTGTTTGTAGTGCGTTAACCGAGCGGGTAATGCCGGAAAATTAATTGTTTACCTGCATGTACCACGATGGGAACAATACCGAACAATGGAGCGAAACTGGAATTCACCGATGCGAAAACGCACAGAGAACGTCGCATTTTCCGTAGGCAAAATACATGTAAACATAAATTGCCACTTCGTGAATTCAACCTGCGTTTTCCGTACGGTGAACGCTAGTTTTTTTTTCTGTGTTCGCTATAGTCTCCGCTATAGTAGAGAAGGAAGGGAGTAAGAGGGCAGGCATCTTGCTAAAAACAATTTTCACCACGTTGTGAGAAATATCAGAGTATTTCATGGGACAGATACCAATGGCAGGCTTCCGTTCCGGTTGGACATCAACACAGTATTATTGTTGCCCTGAAGGCTGATAGGAATCACCTGGTCGCTAGGAAAGCTCTTCTTTATAAAGAATGTTCTTCTTTCACTTCGAATATAATATTTGGACAGTAACCAAATGTAATATCTTTTACTGAGCATGCTTAACGCACCTGAACAAACACCTCCATCTCCAACTGATCCTTCCTCCATGCAGGTACAACCATAAGAGCCATTGGTGTTTACACAGGTCGCATTCACACCACAAATGAAGCTGTCACTTACACATTCGTCAATATCTAGAGGACAAATGCAAATAAGTCAGCCGTGCCGTGGAAAGATTATTTCTAGCCACCTTTGCTTTGTTTTGTTTTTTTTTTGTTTCTCTTTTTTCTCAGAAGAAACATACCTACACATATCTGACCGTCTCCAAAAAAACCTTTCTTACATGTACAGTTATAGGAGCCATTGATGTTGATGAAATTGGCATTTGCGTCACAAAGGTGGCTGCCATTTCTGCATTCATCGATATATGGGTGAGTATGTGAAAATATAAAAACGCCTAAGCATCTGACCTTGTCCATTACCAATGACCTCCCTTGCATGATAATATTTGACGAAAATAGGCTGAGATCAAACGAAATAGGCTTACCTCCAGTTCCTAAGTTCATATCACAATACATCAGTCGTGTCTTTCCATTACCAGTTGGATTCAGCCAGTACTTATTGCTAATAGCATCTTTTCCCTCACTTGCTTTTATTTCTTGGCAAGATAGTGCTGGTAATTCGACAATGGAACCCAACGGTACTGCAATAGATAAAAGATTGAAGAATAAATTCCGTCGGTAACTACCTGGTTAATTTCTTAAAGATTTTTTTTCTAGGAAAAGGTGAGAAACTTAAGAAGATGACCATAGATGTGATGGACTAAACACTTTAAAATATCATTTTACCTTCCTCGAATAACTAAAGGTGAATTAGTAACTATAACATTTTCAAGAAAAATAGAAAAAACTCTAGAATATGCAAATATTACGGGGAAATAATAT
The DNA here is from genome assembly GCF_964205215.1 of Stylophora pistillata. Lineage (NCBI taxonomy): Eukaryota > Metazoa > Cnidaria > Anthozoa > Scleractinia > Pocilloporidae > Stylophora > Stylophora pistillata. Next base: position 1,841,687 of record NC_142526.1, on the reverse strand, counting down.
TTATGAATAACTTTTAGTTTTCTCGTATTCAAGTAGTTTCTCACACTCTCATTTTTATCAAACAACGCAGAAGCGGTTAGATTACTTTGCTGGAAAAATCTAACTCAACAGTTGACTGAAATATGGGAGTTGTTAAAAACTGTGGATTTCAGAAAGAAGCAGCTGTCAAAGTTGCCCACCACGACAATACATAGCCGTTCGCGTATAACCAAGATAATATAAATAGTTCAACTTATATTCTCTCAGTAAAACGCGAAAAAAAGGGTTTTGAGGATAGAAATTAGTCCCGCTTGCTATTTTCTTCAAAAAAATTCCCTCTTGAGGGCTGTTATTGGTAAAATTGCTTGCTGACTGAGACGAGAAACTATTTAACATGCAAATAAGTAAGGCCATCTCACTAAATCAGATTAATACTTACCTCTTCCATTCAAACGCCTGATATAAAACCAATCAGGGACCGAGCGAAAGTTTTCAGGCCTCGCCTCTTTACTGCGGTTGTTTAGTTCGCAGATCTCCTTCTTTCTATTGTAGTTGTAGCTTTGGCAGATGATTTCTTCTCCACATCGGATATCACAGATATAGGGAGCTGATGCTGACATCCTTTTGAAGACGAACTTTTCAAGTCTCATGCCTTGGATGTTGATCTCCACCTTGCACTGTTCATTAGCAGATACGCATTCCACGAAAAGAACCGGGATAAAGAGATAAAAATTTGGCCACAGCATCTTTCTTGTGAGAACAATAATTGGTTCTTGCGTCAGTATACTTTTATAAGGACATCAAGTATACAGAGGGTTTAGAGAAAATGCAAGATGGATCAGAGCGCCCTTTGGCACAGACTTCTTGTATCCCTGTTATATTGTATGAAAAATTGGTAACATTGTATGCAAGTGACTCTAAACCAACAAACAATTTCCGATAACGAAATAAGTGTGTCATAGGTTAAGAGAATCTACTTTTATGTGGTTTTTCTCTTCATTTCTCTCTTGTTCGAGCGATTGTTGTGCAGAGATCGTAATAAGATTTAAGTATTATTATGGCTCATAATGAAAACGGGTTTCTACCCTTTACCCTCACTTTGCAACAAGTAAAGTCCCTTACCTTTAAAGGCTTATAACCACTCAGCCTTTTGCAGTGTGTTTTTATGCTAGCCACCACCTGCAGGAAAGTTTCTTTCTCGAGGTCGTTGGTCGATGTTTTGAAGCTATAGTTTAAATCTAAAAAACTCCGAACCTCTGAACCTACACCTGAATTCTCTCCCTAACCTTAATGAAATGTTAGCCTGACGGCTTGAGCCACTGCTTTTTGGCAAAATGTAATGAATACAAGATAGCCTCAATTAATAGTTTTGGGATTCTGAATTATAAAAGATAACGCCAGGTGAATGACAATTTGACAGAAGCCCAAAACGCCGCGAACGCGTTCGAATTCTCGGCCTGATTATTATTGACAAAAAAAAAAATTTGTTCATTAGCCTTTATTTTTTTCTACTCTTGGGACGCACTCGTAAAAATGTTTTCTTAGTGCATTCCTCTCACACTACTTCATTTATCGTTTTAAAACAAAGAGAAATTGAGTTTAAAAACATAGAAAAAGGAAAACAGTTAATAACCGATGCCAGGCTGTAGCTTGGTGAACTCCAACTTTTTTTTCAGTGATCATATTTTTAGCACGACAATTTGAACAACTGCTTTTCGGTGAACTGTAATGAAAAGAACGCCCCTTTCTATTTCTATTTTATTTGAAGAAATGGATCGAAAAGGATAAACACCTGGTTAAGGCCTCCATAAATATTTGTAAATATCTGTTTCATGCGTAAACTTGTTTACTTCGTTTTCTATTCTTCTTAAAGTTGTTTATTACCTGCAAGGCCTGTCCCCATTGTGCTCGGAAACGTTTAAGCAACTTTTGGCGTTTGGAGGAACTTTTGGCGATTCTAGTAACAGTGAAATTTTTTTTCATTCGTATATCTGGGAAATGTTTTCTCAACATAAAGCTCATATCAATTAAGCACGAAACAGTCAACGATTTCATCGGAAACTTCAACTTATGTAAATTTCTTGTATGTCTATCAACCTTTAGAACAAATAACCTGTTATTTGACATCGTTTCGTTCGACAAGAAGCGAAATGAAGAATGTTTTTTGTTCCATTCAACTTTAGTAAAGAATATCCTTCAATTTCGCCTCTATTTACGTGCAACTCTTTAAAGCTAAGTTTCAAACCATTTTTCTCGAGTGATTTTAGTGACTATTGCGAAGATCGAAACATTAAAGTTTTATGTGAGGGTGTTATCTGATCGTCCGGGTGAGTGTAGTCCTGAGGAGGACTGTTGCCGGTGGTAGTGACTGACGTTTCGACAACCTGTGCGGAAGTCATCATCAGAGTCAAGTGAATGATTGTTGTCCGTAGAATGTTCTTATTCCAGTTCGTGTGAAATGATCGGTTGGTTTTGCCGTGATGTCAGACGGCAAAACCAACCGATCATTTCACACGAACTGGAATAAGAACATTCTACTGACAACAATCATTCACTTGACTCTGATGATGACTTCCGCACAGGTCGTCGAAACGTCAGTCACTACCACCGACAACTGTCCTTCTGGTTTTGTGATAAACCTTAAAATGAATTGTTTTCACTAACTCCTTTATTTCCTTTATATTTTTCTCTTCTTTTTCTTCTTTTTCCTCTTTTTCGTCTAAACGCAACAACCTACTGCACCTTCTTATATAGTTCCTTACAATCTTTCCAGAAGATTCTACAGATTTATAACACGACTATTTTTAGTAACATTACATCATAGAGTTTTCCAGAATTTACGGTAAACAACTCGAGTTTCTATAAATAGACGTCACGTACTCATGTCGAGACCACTAGAACTTTCCTAAAGGAGTAATCAAGAATGTTCTGGAAATGATAGGATAATCGATAAACGTGCCAAATCATATGTCTTCTGTCCACCTTCTTAGGACTACACTCACCCGGACGATCAGACTTCACCTTCACATGTTACCCCCGGGTTCAAGGTTTCTTACTGCATTAAAGTTTTAATTAACTTTTATTGCAAAAAAATCAAGAAATTTAGGTAAAAGCTTTTAAAATTTGCGCAGCAACTTTTGGGATTTTGGCAGTTTTTTCAGCAACCATTTAGGAATTCCAGTCAGCTACTTCCCAGGATTTGACGAGCACAAACGGGAAATGCCTAAATCTGCACTCGGAACAACGGCGCTAACACCTCTTCTAGAGGTTTTATATTAGGCATAAATAGTCTGTGCAAGGAAATCCAGCAAAATTTGCATGACGATACACCCAAAAGTTACTTTAAAGTTGCTCAAAAATTTAAAAGTTGCCACCCAAATTTAGAAGAAGCTGCTTACTTTTGGGAGTCATTTGTTCTAGATTACTACTCAAAACATGAAGTTGTATGTGTAATTTAACACCATTTGGTTTGATAAATATAATCTCAACGCAACTACTAATAGAATGTATTCTCTAATAACGTTTTGGATAGTCTTTCACAAGATCCCAAGCGCATGTTGCGTTTCCTTTCCCTGAGGACGAGGTCAAGCAACCGCTCCTCGTTGTTTGTATTTGCCTTCGTTGACGTGAATTTTACGCTTTCTAGAAATTGAAGCTCCTGCAGGACTATTGAGAGTTTCTCCAGCGGCTATGGTAACCTCGGTAGAGTCAATATCTGTACTATTTTCATTTTCCTCGTCAGACATTTTAGCTTCTAATTGTGATACCTTGCACGCGCGGGGAAGCTCTATTGTTAGAGCGAATATCCGCTGGATGTAAGCGCCCGTTAGATAGATAGCTGCTGTTCAGTTTGTGGGCGCACGTGTTATTTTATGGATTATTTGTAAGAACGTGCGACATCCTTAGTTTCGACCAGTTTTAATAAAAAAGCCTTTGGATCAAGACTTTTTTGATGGTTTAATCAATTTTTAACTACTTTTTGACTCAAAAGTTGCCAAGGAGGGCAAAAGTTGCTCCAGGTTGCTAACAGGAGCTCGCAATACAAAAAGTTGGTGAAAACGCTAAAAGTTGCTCAAAAGTTGCCGAGCACAATCTATTAATGCCTAGTAGCTGAAGGACCGCCGAATGGTTTATGCCTACATGCTATAGTTGTATATGACAATGCATATCAGTGTTGCCTAATAAAAAGAAGACAGGGAAGGAAATGTTACAGCAGATAATGCAACCAGACAGTCTCACCTTGTTGTTAACAGTCAGTGAAGTTACGCGCGGATCTCATTTAGCTTGCAACCTTACTCTCTTACGGAGACAGGAGATGTTTTCTCTAATTTCAACGGGCAAATTGAAATTTGAGAACTTACGGCAACCTTAGAATTTTGATGAACTTTAATCAGCCTAATAAGAGGATCTCGATGGGATTAACCGTCAACCGTTTTACGGCAAAAATATTAACCATCAACCGTGAAAAAAGCAACATTTTTACCGTCGACAGTTAAACAAGCAGGCCTATGTTAGACGTTAAACGTCTCAAAGTACAGATATTGTAAGTCCAATTTGCCTGGTGCTTGTTCCCATGCTGACGCTGTTTGTTCAGGACCACTAGGTAGCATTCTTTTACTTGTATTTTTACGAATTTGCTTTCTGCTCTACAAGATTACTACGAATCCGTCTTCATCAAAAAAAAAAGACGCTAGAGAAGTATGTTTTTTCTTGCAGGGTGGGTTTTGTCATAGAACGTGGCAACAAGACAATTCGGTTTATTGACATAACGAATCAGTGCGATTGTACCCTACCCTCGACCTCGCACCGAGCTGGAAAGCTAGCTGAGAGCCTACAAACTTTCCCTTGAGCGAACTGTGGCAACTTTACGTTAGTGCCTTGCTCAATTCATCGCTTTGAGCAGATCGCACGTCCGAAGGATAACTCATCTTGATCGTGTTCACATTGAGCCACCTTTACCCAGTCCCACCGCCCTTTGTATTGCAAGGGACGAGGTATTAATTTGTACAAATGATGAGCAAAAGCGATTTTCAAGTCATCTTGGAAAATGATGGAGTTGATGGTTGACTATCCCGGCTGTTTGTGGCCGGTTAGTTTATTTCGTTTCTGCAAAGTATCCAAGTACTATTGGTGGTTTGGCTTTCATCTAGATCGTTCTAGGGGGTTGACCAGTTGATATGTGTTAAAGAACGAGAACAATTCTTGCTCAGAAATCAAACGATTCTCACCCTTTACACCTGGAGCTTATCAGGTCAAAGTACTTAACCCAGTCGACAAGGTGAGTAACGATTCAAGTGGGGAGTGGTCAAAGACGAATTGAATATTGGACGGCAAAAAGTTGCACTTTTGTTCAACCACACGGAATTTGTTTTGTTGGGGAAACAATATATATAACGGATGCGGTAGCAGGGAACGTGAAGCTAATCACTGAGCTGTTGGGTGCAACCGCAATACTGAAGCACCTTAGTCTATTATATGATAGCTTCGGAATAGCCTATAACGGGACTGTTGCCGAAGATGTCACACCAAGGAAAAAGGGGAAAATGTGTGTAAAAAGAAGGAAACGGCAAATACAAATGGTCCTCAGAAGAAGGCAGCATGGTCGAGTGGACAGCGTGTCGGGCTTGCAATCCGTCGCTCCCGGGTTCAAGTCCCGCCCTGGCCACTACTTGGATTTGTTTCATGGTAGCCCCTAGTTTCAATTCCTCGGCCATTCTTGTAATATAGCCAACTGATTTGCCTTTGGCCAGTTGGGATTCTTAACAACATTATTTTCAATTTGAATTATTTGTTTAAGTTGTTTCGTGGAAAACCTGTAAACTAGCTTCTAGCTAAGTGTTTCTCCACATTAAACTGTTTATTATTATTATTATTATTATTATTAGGGCATAGCGCCACAAAAGACACAACAGCATGTTCAGCTTCTTTTTAGAGGTATTAATCGTCTCACCAAAACCATAAATCCAGAAGTTTCAAACAGACATTTAGTGTACTTCAGTACGCTATGGACTTTGGAACTCAAAGGACTCCTTTAAACAGATTCCAAAGTGGACTGCCAGTTATTTTACACATCCTGTGGCGTACTACCCTGTTCCACTAATATGCTTTTCATTGCCGCTAAATTTATGACCTCTTTGACAGCAGAGAATATTCCAAAAGAAGCGGGAATCGGAAAGAATGGGTAAAGCATTACAGACCAGTGAAGCAGAGAACCGTTCGAAGCAAGAGTACGAAAGACAAAGCAGGCGCTCTTCCGCCAACTGTGTACGAGAATGAAAGAGTTCCATAACAAGATCGGGGCGACCAATAAAAGCATCGATTAGACTTGATATCTGATAAGCAAGGACTTTGAGATCCTTATGTAACTCCTTACACAAGTACATCACTTGGTTGAGCAGGCTATTAAAACGTCCAGCGGTGGCAAAGAGGATGTAATTACGCTAATAAGACACATAGTTAAAGACGAAAACATAGTATCTAACGCACAAATTATAGGACTAACCTGATTATTAGATTATGGGAAAAAGTATAGCCTGTTTCGAAAAACTACAGCCAAGTTGGCGCGTTTATTTCGTTTTATAAACGACATTCCAAATATTAACCGTCAACTGTCAAATGACCTAATTCAACCGATCTGATCCTGAAGAGAATCTACTAGGAGCTTTTACAAATGTGGAGTTTTGCAAAGTAAAAATTATGTGTCCTTTAATGCCATCAAAAGAAATTTCAACGAAAAAAAGCACTTAAATGCGATGGCTAGCATCTAAAGCAATTGACTCTCGTTATTATCGCAATAAACCGATATAACGATTGGATTATATTATTCTAATCTTCACAGACATGTGCATAAAATTTTTTCAAAATGCTTTGCTACTGTTGACAAAAACAGAGTGATCTATGCCAGCACAAGGCAACTACTAGACTACGTCAAAAGCTGTCTCATCATACTTTCAAGGTGACTATTTGCAAAAAACAGACTTGAGGTGATATGTCAGTTTCAAAAGCCACTGTCTCTTTAGTTTTTCTCATCTAAATCGTGAGGACAAATGATATCTCCTTTCAGGTCATCAAAAGTTGACGTGTCCCCAACAACAATCCGTTTCTTCAACGAGTCCGACTGTGGCGTATATAATGACCAATAGACTCCTCTACGTCCCAGCTCTTAGAGTACTTTATCCCAGAACAGTTTCCTGTCTCTTTTCTGACTACCTAAACGTAACAACAGACACAAAAAGTTTTTACACCTTTGTTTCAACGATTTCTGACATATCTGACAGGACAATATCATACATTAATTGACTTGCAATGTTTTGAACTTAGGAAAAAAAAGCTGTCGTTTCGAACAGGGTAAGCCAAAGACAAATAAACTAAGATATAGTGTTCCAGACGCATAGTTGGTTATCTTGTGAATTTTCCTCTAGGCAAGTTAAAAATAAGCAAACCTTATGGATATCACGAAGCTCAAAATGGTTTCTCAGTTTTGAAAAAACAAATCTCTGATACTCTGATCAATCTACTCAGGCTGTTTCACAAGAATTAAAGGAAACATGAGGGTCGAAGTGCTGTATAATCTCACCTGGTTGTCGATAATAAGCTCTGCACGAACATTGCTTAAGTCACATCCCCCACCGATGAGAAACGAGGTATTCTTGCCGAAGATACGAAAACAAGGTGAGGTGAGAGTTCCGTCGGGTACGTCGGCTCCATCTGGATGCTGCCATCCTACGAGATCGCTCTCTTTGGGCCATTTGTCAGCTCCCCCGAGTCACCAGTCTCCTTGCAGCTGGGCGGTTTCTCTATGGCGCGCGACTGGATTGTCACCAAATGTTGGTTGGTGAATGAAAGCTCTTCCTGTCTTTTCCCACTCACCGTTTCCATCTTCAAAGTCAAAGCTGCGGGCTACATTAAAAAAAAAGCGCAGAAATCTTAATACATCCTCCTGAATACTTTTTGATTATCATTCGGTATGGATTCCGCTTTACAGTTTTGTATTTGATTACCTTTCTTGTAGTATACAGCAGTGAATCCTAAAGGACATTTACATCGAAATCTTTTATCAGTGTATCCAGCTTGACATGTGCCGTTGTTGAAACATGGACTGTTGCTGCAGAGACTCCTGTTCAAAACAACATGACTTGGTATCATAAACATCCATGGCTTGTTTACTTTCCTGGGTTATCATGTGATCACAGAGGAACACATTTTTAAGTGCAGACAACAACCAATTACACATCAGTCATTAAACCAGAAAATCTACCAATCGTGGTACTCGATATTTGGTTTGTTGAGTACCGTTTATTTGTTTCGAATGGGTCCCTTCATTTAAACCTTTATTTTTTTTGTTTCTTTTCTTAACATTGTAGGGCGACACCACTGATGTATCTTAGCTTTGGTATTCTCCCCTCAGGTGACTCCTCATAAATGAGTTAAAGTAGTCGAGGAATGTTTTTTCTTGACACTTTCCTTAAAAGTTCTCCACCAATCTCTGTTTCTAGAACTACCATTTACAGGATAGGTAACTAAAGCGGTGGAAAGGCCAATCTTACCCTATATAGGGCTGTACTAGCACTAATCATGAGGGTTATTTCATAGTTTCACAGCATATTTCTCGATAGTTTTATTAAGTACATTGTGTAACACTTAAAATAAACAATTGGTAGATTACTAAAAGTCTCGAGCGAAATGTTGCTCAGAAGACTTCGAACGAAATCAGATCAAAAGCTTTCTCAGGATGCCTAATGCAATACTGAGGAATCACTTTAGTTCAATACATGTACAAGAATTGCAAGGCTAGTTTAAGAAGTAATCCGTCAAACTGATCTCCCACAATAATTGTTCATTGTCTAAAATAAGTTAAGTCACTTTACGTCGATACTGAGATGGGTATAATCTTGTTTACTCTGAAGGTCGGATGAGTCTGGGCTTTCGTCCGAAGCATTGTTTAGCTCACAAAATGTAGTTCACTCCTTGTGAAAGCCCAACATTTATGGAAACACAATTAGGCTCCATATAAAACAGCATATTACAGCTGCCTTGATGTGGTACCTTTACAAGCCTGATCAGGTGGCCTTTCATGTCTTTGAATAAGATAATGGCTAGGTAATATCCTTAAAGTGCACCTACACCTAAAAAATTTTTTTCGCTTAACGAAGTAAGCTTATTTTTTTGAGTATTTCTGCGCAAAAATTTTTTTATTTGCTCAAATCTTCAATTTTCTATGCCCAGTCAAAATACGGAAAATCGGCCGCCATCTTGCGCCACGACCGAGTTTAAAGAGGAATGGCTCTAGTGGGTAATGTGACGTCAAATCGAGAACATGAAAGTCTGCATTTCACACATGTTCACTTGTTTGGGAAGGTTGTAGTCGATAATTGTCCGAAAATATGCCGACTAAGTGTGTTGTGGAAGGATGTAGCAACGTGCGAAATTTGCAAGAGGGTATCGCGCTTCATACATTCTTCATACAACACACCTAGTCGGCATATTTCGGACAATATCGACGACAATCTTCCCAAACAAGTGAAAATGTGTGAGATGCAGACTTTCGTGTTCTCGATTTGACGTCACATTACCCGCTAGAACCATTCTTCTTTAAACTCGGTCGTGGGGCAAGATGGCGGCCGATTTTCCGTATTTTGACTGGGCATAGAAAATTAAAGATTTGAGCAAATTAAAAAATTTTTGCACAGAAATACTCCAAAAAATAAGCTTATTTCGTTAAGCGCAAAAAAAATTTTGGGTGTAGGTGCACTTTAAGAACTCAATTTGTCTCGAGAGACACTCCATAATGGTTTGTTGCTCCCTTCTTGTACTCTGAAAGTTTTCCCTGCTATCCCAGGAGTTTGAAATTTTACCGAGGAATGAACTTGTCTTAGCAGGTATCTCTGAGATTTTACCGTTAAATTTTGAATGTGCACTATATCTAGTTGTGGGAAGTAGAGGTGAGTTACCCGTCAAAGGGGAAAGCAATTAATTTACATCCCTTTTAAAGCGATCCCAATACACCGAATCGAAATATGGCGTCCAGTTTGAATTGCCATTGTTCTGGACTGACTAGCCTCTCACACGTGTGAAAATCCTTTTGTGTTTCCACGTCAAGACGAGGCTAGTAAGTCCAAACAATGGTAATTGAAATTGGACGCCATATTTGGATTCGGTGAATGAAAAGAAGTATTGAAGGAATGACTGTCGTTTCGCCAACGTGTCAGTTCACAAAGATCAGTTCGCCAACGTATGAGGTCGATTCGTCCACGTCTAATGTCAGTCAAACAACGCTTATATATGTCAGTTCGCCAATGTCCATGATAATTGTAATTACAGATGACCATGGGAATAAAATTTCACTTTTATGTATTCACGTGTTTTTGTAGGTTAGTATCGTTTGAAATCGTTTGTTTCACTCTTCCTAGTCTCTCTTTTCCACGACGGCCGATCGTGTTTGAAAAAGACCTTAAAAGCCATCCAACGGACTTTGTTTGACTTTACTTAGGCACATCGGGCAAACTACCCCTGGTATTTACACATTCCTTGCATTTTCATATGATTCATTCTTCTTAATTTGCATATTTTCCTTGCCATGCTTTATTTAATCAGTTTTTACGAAGTCATGTGGAACAGCGGTCCCCGCTTTTGTAGGGAAGGAACAGAGGAGAGGGGAGAGGGGGGTATCTTACGAAAGACATTTCAACCTCGTCGTAAGAAATATTAGATATTAGTGTCTACTAAAACAGTGGATAACGTTGAAGGCGCGCTCTGATTGGCTAGTCAAACTCCGAATATCCTTTGCTATTTACCTCGAGTAACTCGGGGAAAAAATGACGTCCCGGTTTGCATCCGTGACAAGCGAAGAAATCCCTCAAATTAACGACGAAGCAGTCCCTGATGACACAAAGAAAGCGACTAAATTTGGTTTGGCCGTGTTTAAAGGTAATGGTTTAAGTCTTTAGCCCGGAGTTTATCGATAAAAAACAACGAGGAAGGTTTTGTTTACAAGTGCAAATTAATCTTGCGTACCCTCATCTGTTCACCTGAAAATCAAAGTTGAATGACATTTTTTACAGGATGGTTTCAAATACAGAAAGAGTTTGCAACACCATTTCAACAAATGTCGCCACCAAAACTGAACAAATATCTCCAGAAATTTTATCTATCAGTAAGAAAACGAGACGGCAGTTTTTACAACAAAAAATTGCTTACCGCGATCCGAGCGGCTTGTTGTTTCAGGCCTTTCCGCGCGGGAAAATGTTGGAATGTGTGAATTTAAATCACTTTTTCGTGGTGCATATTATCTCACTGTTTAGCTCAATGGATAGAGCACTGGACTGTTGTGCGGGAGGTCGAGGGTTCGAGCCCCGTCCGGACCAACACTCAGGGTCTTAAAATAATTGAGAAGAATTTGCTACCTTTCTATAACATCAAGAAATGGTTAGATATTCTAGTCTTCTCGAATAGGGACGAATAAATGGAGGTCCCGTCTCTTGTAGGGTTAGGGGCGAGAGACGTTAATTTCCCACGCACGAGATTACTGTGTGATGGATGTCCTCCCCTGGGCTGGGATGGATGGGTTTACTGGGCCCGCGCCAATTGGCGCAAGCTGTTGCGGTGTGCCTGCCAGTCGGCGAAGCTATTATATAAATAAATAAGTAGTGTATACTGAAACAATTATTGACCTCAGTGTCGGTGGTTAGCGGTGGATATTTACCTCGCCGTTTCGCGGCTCGGTAAATATCCACCACTAACCGCCTCTACTTCGATGAATAGTTGTTAAATATCACGGGGCAGATACCTATGAGAAACTACAGCTCTTGTTTGGACATTAACACAGTATTATTGCAGCCCTTAGCGCAGATAGCAATCATCTGATTTCTGAGAAAAAATCTTATTTATCAAGACTGTTCTTCTTACACATGGATTTTAGAACTTCAAGGGCAGGGAAATGTAATATCTTTTAATGAGCATTGTATAATTTCGTTTATTCCTTCAACTCCAACTGATCCTTCCTTGAAAGAACAACCATAGGAGCCATTCGTGTTTACACAGGTCGCATTTACACCACAAATGAAGCGGTCATTTACACATTCGTCAACATCTACGGGAAAAGAGCAAATAAGTAAGCCCTAAGAGAACTATTCAAAAACTTCATGATGGATATTTGCTAGCCAACTTCACTTACGGCGTGTATTATTCTGAAAGCCATTGGTATTGATGCAGTTGGCATTTGTGTCACAAAGGTGGAATTCCTAAATCCATCGATATCTCAGTAAATATTTGAAACTACAGTAGTATCAGAGCATCAGATATTGTTCATTAATTACATCCTCTCTCGCAGCGAGTAGAACTTCTTCGGACCTGACAATTCTGAGGTATTAAGAAAACTGCCAATCTTTTTGCAGGGAGTGATTCAGGCTATACTCATGGTCTTAAAATAAGTGAGGAGAATTTGCTACCTCTCTATAATCAAGAAATGGATAGATATTCTAGTCTTCTCGGATAAGGACGAATAAACCGTAGGCCCCGTCTCCTGCAGGGTTATGGGTGGGAGACGTTACATCGCCAGAGATCGAGGACATTTTGCTCCCGCATTTATTGGTCAGCGGATTGCAGTCGGATGAAAACAAAGATGGCGGTTAAGACAAATTCCATATAAAATATTGAACGATTTAAGTTCTGTGGACCTTCTTTATGGAGAAAAAAGCAAAATAAAAACAACTTTGAACTGATCTCTTGGTATTTTTAAGGTAGAGCAGCCTATAGCAATTTGCTGTCTGATGTAATGCAAGGGACACGCTGTACTAAGCTTCAATGTCCACTCAAACTGGCTTTTTTTGTAATCGTCTAAGATGTCAGACATTTTCGAAATTGTAGCTTAAACCACTTGCATTAAATAATGGGAAGATCTAGGCAAATCGTACTTGAAGAAGGCTATTTCTCCCAGTTGAAAACACAGTTCAACGAACGTACTAATACAGTTCTCTCTGATCTCCCTCTTAATTTTCGCGCGAGAAAATTTTTTTTCAAGGCTCTACTTTAGTATGAGGGGGTCTGGATTGAGTTTATTTTCCGTCAAACATTGCTGAATACTCCAGTTTCGCGTTCTGTGCTGATAACTACTGTTCGTTTTGCAGATACTGTCAGGCGTGAAAACGAGGCTAACCCTGTATCATATCATCATGGTAGTATACAAACAAACCAAGTGCGAGCGTGTAAAAATGTTGATTTTTTTTAACTTATAAGAGCTCTTTGTAGTAAATATTTAAGTCGAAAAATGTGGCGAAGGCTGCCTGGTGGATACAATTCAGAAGATAGAGGACTTTCAAAAGCTTACAGTGAAATATTTAAGAGAAATATTGAAAGTAGAAAACCAACCATGTGGCGGCAAGAAGGCTGATCTTGTCCTAAGATGTCGAGCTATTTATCAAAGAAAAGTGGTCTGCGTCGAGCCTGACAACGTTTCAAAACAAGAACAGCCGTTGATATCGTTGATTTCGAACACCAAAAGTGACCACGAAATAACGTACGAAGTTTTGTCTAGAGATTAAGCTTCTCGGGGATGTGAGTGGAGCAAGGATTTGCGAAATATACCGTCGTTCAACCTCGTACAACTCTACCACTATGGATATGGATGGCTCTGCTCCTGAAAAATATAAACACCAAAGTTTAAAGTAATCTTGAGTTTAACTTGATACTTCGATAGCCTTATATTAATAAAGAAATATTCAAAATCTTCAAAGCTAAGTGAATCGTACGAAAATAATCTTTGCAATTTGCTCAACTTTAACTTATATAGCTTACATAAAACTCAAGAGCTCACTAAAAGCTCACATTTTACGGGCAGTCTTATGGGCATACAAAAACATACCTAGTCGTAGCCTGTACCGCGTTCCTCCCGGAGGTATGCATAGGTCATTTTCCTTAAAATGATGGCCGCATAAGACCGTTGAAGGTTTCACGTAAAAGCCGTCTCTGCCGTGCTGCCGCTTGATTAAATTGCACCATCGATTTCGAAGCGATGGCTTGGTTGGAAACTTAAAGAAGTGAATTTTCGATGGTGTTCCGTCGCTTAGATATTCAAAATTATTACAAGCTACCACTGAACTCTGCTTCCCTCCACTTCTATGTTTTCTTTGGAGCTTTGGTTCGTTCATAGTGCTTATAGAGTCAACAACAAATCTAAAACGAAACTTTCGCGCTGTGTTTTTTTCAAGTGTTTTATAGGGATAGCCTCGATTTCAGGTTTACATTTGCGCCTGCAGTGCATGTACAGCGGCATTTCGTGAAACGAGCAAAGGGAGTATTAGAAAAACAAATATGGCGACAGTTTGAAGGTTTCGGGGAGGGTTTTTCTTTTAACGCTTTCACTTCTGGAGCGTCCTCAAGGATGGTCTCAGATCACAGACTCCACAGAGCAAAAATAGCAATTTTCAAGCTCTTTTGGAAATATCTAATTGTCAAGAAATGTCTCTTTTTATGGACGATTTGCTTATTTCGAGTCGGAGCTGGTTGACTTCCTAGAGGGTTGCTCCTCAAATCGGCGATCCTTTGCCATGGATTACGCTATATTTGAAAGAGACTAGAGGTAATGGCTAGCCTCGAATATCGAACATTGCTGACTTTGCTGGAAGTAAGTAGACAAACAGCTTTGGAATTATTTTTATGTTAGAAGTACAGCTTAATCTCTACTGAATGTGTTTCGAGTCGGAGCTAAGGAATAGTCTTACTCGTATTTGTGGTATTTTGGATTTTTGTGGAAATCCCATGCATTTCCTTACACGATTTCACCGCCATTAACTTCTCAATACGCACTCGCGTCCGGCATTTTGACCCAAAATTCTGGCAATGAATTTCCCACGCACGAGATTACTGTGTGGTGGATGTCTTCCCTTGGGTGGGATAGGTGCGTGATGGCCCTGAAAAGCCCCTATGAAGAATAGTCAATTAACCTATGTATGTATGTATGTATCTATGTATGTATAGAAGAGGACTACTCTGGTGTATAGATGGGAGCAAAAGCCTATAGCTCAACACTCATGGAAACGACTGCTGAAAGACTACAATGGAAGAACTGAGGTGAGGGTGAAACAAAGTTGAAACTCTTACATGGGCGAATTAAGCTCATCATACCTGTACATGAATGTCCAGTTCCATAGCATCCCTTCTTCAATGTGCATTTATACGAACCATAACTGTTTGAACAGTTTGAATTCACGTCACAAGGCAAGATATCACTCTTGCATTCATCACTGTTTGGAAAATAAACGGTAAATGGTGTAAGAATAGATAAAATAAAAATAAACAGAGTCAATTAAAATATTTAATAAATAATCTCTGATGGAAATAGGCAGAGATCAAATGAAGTAAGCTTACCTACAGCTCTAAAGTTCAGATCACAATACATCAACTGTGTCTTTCCACTACCAGTTAGATTCAACCAGTACTTGTTGGTAATAGCATCTTTTCCCTCACTTGCCTTTATTTCTTGGCAAGAAAGTGCTGGTAATTGCAATATGGAACCCAAGGGTGCTGCAACAGATAATAAGTTAAAGAATAAATTCTAAAGATAACTACTTCGTTCGTTTCCTAAAATCTCTTCTTGGAAAAGGTGAGAAATTTAAGAGGATCAACTTAAATGTGGTGTACTATTTCCTTTGAAATCTTTCATTACCTTCCTCGGATAGGTAAAGGTAAAGTAGCGATGATATCATTTTGAAAAAGATTGGAAGAATACTCTATATAACATCACCGAGAACTAGTATTTATGAAAACTTTTCAGGTTCCTCGTATTCAACTCATTTTTTCTCACACTTTCGTTTTTCTCAGGCAACACAGGATCACTTAAGGGCTGATAGTTTCTAAATAAACTGTTTGGGGCTGCGTCGGTGGGGGTAACGAGATAATTTGGATATATCAAGAAAGTTGAAACAGTAAATTGGCCACCTTAACGATTACAAAAGCTGACTTTTCGAGCGTTAGCCCTTCGTCGGAGCGAATAGAGGAATTGTGGGTTGTGTGTGCTTTTAAAGGCAGAAAATGGAGCTACGTTATTGGTGGGAACATGGCAACGAGAAAAACACAAATAAATGAGTGGAATGAAAATTCTGAAGATAACAGGAGCAGTTAGATAGGTTGTTAAAAAAATCTCACACAATAGGTAACTTGAATATGGAATTTTTTAAAACAAAAACCGGATTGCAAAAAGAAGCTGCTGTCAAAGTTGCCCACAATGACAATACAAGAGCTTACGAGTAAAACAACAGAATATGAAAAGTTTATATTCTCTTGGTAAAACACGATAAGATGAAAAAAAAATTGAATATAAAAAAATTCCCGTGCGCCATTTTCTTTCAAAAAATACCCGCTTGAGGGCTTTCATGGGATAAAATGCCTGCTGACTGAGACGAAAAAATATGTAGTACAAGTGAGGCCTTCTCACCATATCAGTAATGATACTACGCGCTGAAAAATACAATCTACGTAAATCCCTCTTTTCAATATATTTTTTTTTCGAATAAAATCATACCTCTTCCGTTCAAACGCATGATATAAAACCAACTGGGAGCCGAGCGAAAGTTTTCAGGCCTCGCCTCTTTGGTGCGGTTGCTCAGTTTGCAGATCTCCTCCTTTCTATTGTAGCTGTAGCTTTGGGAAGTGATTTCTTGTTTACATCGGATATCACAGATATAAGGAGCTGATGCTGACATCGTTTTTAGGACGAACTTTCCAAGTCTCATCCCTTGAAAGTTGATCTACATCTTGCACCGTTCATTAGCAAATACACAGTTCACGACAAAAACTAAGATGAAGAAACAAAAATTGGGCCATAGCATCTTTCCTGTAAGAATAATAATTCTGTGGTTCGTGCGTCAGTATACGTCTATAAAGAGATCAAGCATACTGTGAGTTTACAGAAAACGAAAGGTGGATCAGAGTGCCCTTTGGCTCAAGCTTCTTGTTTCCCTGTTGCACAGTATGAAAAATTGAGAATTTTCTATGCAAGCAATTGCTACACTACCAAACAATTACCGATAAAACAAAAAAAGGGTGTCACAGAGAACCTACTTTTTCTCTTTATTTGTCGGTTGTTAACATTTATAACTAATCGGGCGATTGTGGTGCAGAGATTATCGTGAGATTGAAGCATATGAATGACTCATAATAAAATCATGTCCGGGTTTCCCACCATTTTTCCCCGACTTCATATCAAAACTGAAGACAAGAGAGGTCTCTTACATTTAAAGAGGATACTAACTCTCAACCTTTTGAGGAGTTCTTTAATGTTGAGCGCTATCCGGTAGGTTTATATCTCAAAGTTGTTGGTTGTCGTTATACAACTATGGTTTAAATCTAAAAAAACTATGAACCTATACTTGAATAATTTCCCTCTGCCTTACTAAGAGACTAGCCTGGCAGCTTCAACCTCTGGTTTTTGGGAAACTGTAATGAATACAATATAGCTTCGATTAATACTAATATGGTTGTGAATCGTGAAAGGTAACACCAGGTCATGAAAATTTTACAGAAGCCCGGAACCCCCGCGGACTTAAAATATCATGCCTTTCCACTAGGTGTTCAATATCCCCTATCATTTTTGACAGCACAAAAAAAAATGTTTCTTTTCAAGAGGCTTTGATTTTTCTTCTCTTGGGACGCATTCAAAGACATTTTTTGTTATTTCATTCTTCACAGACGTACTGAATTTCAATACAAAGAAAAATTTGTTTAGAAATTTAGAACAGTTAATAAATATTTCTTTGACCGGGGCTTGGTTAACTCTGACGTTTTTTAACTAGAAATTATCATTACTTTTCCCTGATCATATTTTAATCACAGAATAAATTCTTATATATTTTTTATACTTGAGCAAAAATACGCATCGAAAATGATGAACACTCGGTTAAGGCCTCCTTATATAATTTATGATTTTCTGTTTGATGCCTAAACTTTGTTTTGTCGTTGTTTATCCTTTCAGAAGTTGGCAGAAATGGCTACAAAACATGATTGCAATCTTGCATATTCATATACTTTTTCTAGATTGTGTGGGACAATGCTGCTTCGATTAATAACAAGGTGATGAATCATTTCTATAGGCCCGCTCAACAGTAGACGCTAAACTTATCAGGCCAATTACACTTCAATTGAGAGTTCTTAACTTCTAAGGGCAACGTCATTATCTTGGCTAGAATTTCTCCAAATATTTAAGCCAAGTGATTCTGAGTTAGTCGCATGATTCTTCGTACTTAGATCGTTCGAGATCATTTTAGATTGACCATAATGTAATACCACGACATCATAAATTGTTAACAGGCTCATAAAAAGGTCACCTGAAGCCCCTTTGGAAACTAAAAACACTATTAGCTTTAACTATTCTGCATTCACAATAGGAGTTTCAGATCTTTTTTTTCAAGAAACCCTTAAAAAAAATCAAATAACGACCACGACCTTTCTTAGCGTCTTAATTAGTAAAACTAACACCCTTCTAGACTGTGCCCGGGAACTTTTAAGCAACTTTTGGGAGTCTAGCAACATTGTGAAATCTTCATATATCTGAGAAATCTGCGCGCAAAATAATATCCTCTTATATTTGTCATTTCTTCCGGGAGATCAAGTCACATTTTTAGGAGAGTAATAGATTTCTTTCTTCCCACGACCTTTATTAGCGCGTTCATTAGTAAAATTTAATACCTGCAAGGTCTATCCCGACTGTGCTCGGCAAATTTTAAGCAACTTTTGGCGTTTACAGGTACTTTCTTCGATTCTAGAAACATCGAGAAATTCTTGTATATCTGAGAAATTTTGGCGCAAGATAAAGCCAAAGAGCATATATCAAGCCCGAACAAGCCGACGATTTCATATAAAATTTCAGTTTATATAAACTCCTTAAATGTCTATCAACTCATAACCTGTCATTTGAGATCGTTTCGTGCGACAAGTCGCCAAATGAAGCATGTGTTTTGTCCCGTTAGATTTAAGCTCTGAATATTCTTAAATCTAGCCCATATTTACGTGAAACTCTTTGAAGCTAAGTTTCAAGCTGTTTTTTCTTGAGTGATATGAGTGATTATTACTTAATATTTCATTAAAAAATATCAAGAAATTTAGAAGCTTTTGGATTTTAGACATTTTTTTGCAACCTTTTTAAAAGAATTCCATTGAGCAACTTTCCAGCATTTTACGAGCACAATCGGTACATGCGCATTATCTGCCCCCCCTCCCCCCCCAGGTATCTCGGAGCAACATTTCGATGGCGCTAAGACCTCTTCCAGAGCTCGTTTCTGAATTCCTCTGATTGGGCAATAGATAGCTATTTTAAAACTTTAATAAAGCTTTTTAAATCTTTAAATAGATCGAAAATGAGCTTCGAAATTTGAAATAATCACATTCAGATGGTGTGCACAAGTAGAAACCTAAATATAGAGCTACTTTACGAACAGGTGGAATTCAGATTACAAATATGAGAATTTCATAAATCGAATTCAAGAAAAAATGGTTGCTAACACGAAGCAGAAGGAAAATTACAGAGGGATTACTTTAAGAATGAAAAGAAATTAAGTTTCATTTGTAGATGGTTTAGTGTGTGATTTTCTCTATTCTCATTAACTTTTTCTCTTTAACGACAGACGCTGTGTTCACAAGTTCAGAGTAAGCATTTCTGAAGAACATTTAAATTGCAAATTTTAATGTGGCATTTGAAGGTTAAAACCAAACTATTTTGTCCGAAACGTAAAATGATATTTATCTCAAAAGAGAGTTATTAGATATTTCTTTACGAGAAAGAGTTTGTTACTAAGTAATATGTATTAATAAATTTTAAAATGCTTGAAGGGCTTTCCTCCGGCTATTCATTGATCTTACACTCGGAATAAGGGCGCCTCATTATAGAGTGAGAATTACTTCGCAAGTTAAGGGAGACTTCTGTGTGTGGCTCAATTTTTTGGAGGAATTTAATGGAAAATCAATGTTTATTGACGATATCTGGTCAAACTCACACAAGCTGCAGCTTTACACTGACTCAGCTGGCTCCCTAGGTCTTGGTGCTATATTTGGCAATCATTGGTGCTATGGTCAGTGGCCATATGAGTGGCTAGGAAGAAACACGGCCTTTCTCGAATTTTACCCCATTGTCCTGAGCTTGTACCTTTGGGACAGAGAGATGCAGAACCGTTGTATTCTCTTCTTCACAGACAATGGGGCTCTCGTCCATGTTATAAACAAGCAATCTTGCCAGGACAAGCCTCTTATGTCCTTTGTCCGCAAATTAGTTGCTATTTGCCTTACTTGCAACATTCTTTTTAGAGCCAAGCACATTCCTGAGATCAACAATATCTTAGCCGACAGTTTGTCTCGCTTGCAGGTGTAGCAATTCAAGAACCTTGCTCCAACCCACAAGGACTCAATGCCAACAGCAATCCCCCCACACCTTCAGCCACAACATTGGCAAGGATAGTTAAAGATCTTGTGCATTCTAGCCTACAACCATCTTCGTTGCCCACATAAAGGAGCGCATGGTCTCTTTTTTTCCAGTTCTATGGTCTGGTCTTTCCTTACAGCACTCTACAGTTTTTCCCAATATCACCCTCTGTTTTAGCCTTGTTCATTGCTTATCTATATGAAAAACAATATGCGTATTCAATGGTCAATACCTATGTCTCAGTTTTAAGTTACTCCTATAAGCTAGTGGGTGTGGACGACCCTACAAAAGTTTTCTTTATTGACAAATGCTTAAAGGATATGGCTAGAAAGGGTTTCAATTAGACAGCAGACTCCCAGTTACCCTGCCTATTCTTGAAGGCATCTTATCAATAGCCCACAGAGTGACTTCTTCCCATTACCATGCATATCTGTTTCAAGCAATGCGTGTGGTTGCCTTCTAAGCCTTTTTGAGGTTAGGCGAGATGACAGTCAATGGTAAAAAAGTTTCTAATCCCCCCTTGCAATTCCAACAAGTTATCAGGCTTTGCAATAGATCCCATGTAGTTAGGCCAATTAAGATTTCTTTTTGCCGATTACAAGCACCACTACAAGGAGCACCCCTTCTCAGTCATTATAAATCGCCAAACTGAAGGCTATTGTCCTGTAACCTGCCTTTTCGAATACCTCAATCACTGTAGCCATGCCCATGGACCACTGTTCAAACTCCAGAGTGGTGCACCTGTGCCTAGAAGCACCTTTTCGTACTATTTGTCATTGGCTATAAAAGAATGTGGGTTAGATCCAGGATGCTATAAAGGGCATAGTTTCCGTATCGGTGCTGCTTCCCACGCAGCCGCGTTAGGTTTTTCCGATGCACAGATAAGAATGCTTGGTCGCTGGAAATCATATGCTTTCCACAAATACATACGAGTGAATAGTTTCTCAGCCTCGAAACATTAGCCTATCTAGTACTAATAAGACGGCCTTCTCACTGTGCAACTGTCTAGCAAGGGCAGCAGTTGTACTTTGCAGGAGCATTCGACATCATAGTATCCCCCCCAGAAGTGTGCTATGTTTGTATTTTTGAGATAATTTTAAATCACTCTTTAGCAAAGGCAGAAGTTAGTCATTATGTTTCCTACCTGTAGCTCCATAAGGGCACTTTCTCATGAAGGAAGACGTCCATGTTTATACATACATATGTTTACTTCACTTTCTAGTCAGGGCAGAAGTGGGTTATGCGTTACTTACCTTTGGCAACTTTATATTGTATATTTTATATTCACTTTCTAGCCAGGGCAGAAGTGAGTTATGTGTTACTTACATTTGACAACTTTATATATATTTTCACTTCACCTTCTTGCAGGGGCAGAAACGAGTTATTTGTTTATTTCAGTTGACAACTTTGTGAGTTATGTGTTCATTGCATTTTACAACTTTATATTGTATATTTCAACTTCACTTTCTAGCAAGAGCAGAAGAGAGTTATGTGTTAATTACATTTTACAACTTTATATTGTATATTTTAACTTCACTTTCTAACAAGGGCAGAAGAGAGTTATGTGTTAATTACATTTTACAACTTTATATTGTATATCTTAACTTCACTTTCTTGCAAGGGCAGAAGTGAATTATATGCCTATGTCTCATAACTTATAAGGACGGTTTCATTCTACCTGGAGGCGGGGGGGGGGGGTGGGGCTGCATCTCCTTTTCCAGATGCAAGTTCATTTTTTAATGTTGTTACTGGATTGAACTTATTTTACTTATTAAACTGGCTTTGGGTTCTTACCCATAGTCCTTTACGTTCAACTTTGGCCTACTTATTGACCCATGGCCCAGCAAACAGAGCTCGGGCAAAGCAGCATGACCAGCACTTATTTTCAAGCGGGTAGTTATAAGATGAGCATAATGAATTTTAAAGTGCTTCTGTATAATAACCAAAGATTAAGCATTGCAAGAATCAAATAAAACATCCATATTCCACTATTTTCAAACCTGGTTTGGATGCAGTTACTCAAAAATGACTTCAACATCTAATCCTGAACAAAATCTACTGAGAAATTTTACAGATGTGGCTTTTGCAAAGCAAATATTAAGAAAAGTAAACATGACGCGATTGCAACAACCTCGGACCAAACCTGTTGAGACACATTACAAAAATACCTATTTTTTTGCACTCACCCTGACAAAAATGCTTACCGTCGCAAATTCAAAGATTATTTCCCCCCTCCCCTATTGCAATGTTGTTTGCAGTAACACAAGAAATGCATGCTCGAGTTGTTAAGCCCCAACAATATTGTACCAGGGGTGGGGAGGGAGGCAAGTTTGTTCCTTTTGGAAACGATTGTTGCATGGCGGGAAATTGAAAATTGCATTGAAATGTGTCTACAGTTTTTTTCGGGGTTCTAGCATCTAAGGCAATCGACTATCCTCGTCATAGCAGCAAACCGAAGCCCGTGAATGAGTCAGAGAATGTTAAAGCTTATTGGGATGTCCCTATATATACTGATCAACAAGAGGTCAGATGCAATAGGGTGGATGCACGCATTGTAAATCATATGTGCAAGAGAGTTGTTACGCTGGAAATGGGCTGCCCGTGGGTTAACAATCGTACAAGAGAGGATGAAGAGAAGACACTGAAGTACGGACCCCTTCGCTGGGAACTAAGGCAGCAGTTCCCAGGCTACGAGGTGAAGCAATATAACATCATTATGGATACCCTCGGGGGTGGTCACGGGAGCTGGATGTCATGATGCGCGAGCTGGTGGGAGGCAGAAGCACAGACGTACTGCGAAAGATGCAGAGGGCAGTGCTCTCGGGCACGCTGAGTATTGCCCGGACTTTCAAGGTGGCAGTTTGAATTCCTGTTAAAAGGAGGACCGTAGACACAACGGAAAAGCTTTTTGGGTTTAGTTAATGTACATTTATTTTTTTACTCCATGGCTCACAGGTTACGGTTTTCGCCCTGTGCTGCTTGATTAGAATGTAGCATTCAGTTGATTTCTCAGCGACATAGTAATAATAATGTGCGGGAGGTCGTGAGTTCAAATCCGGCTGGATCAACACTCAGGGTCTTTAATTAACTGAGAAGAAAGTGCTGCCTTTGTAATAATATCTGCAAGTTGCTAGACTTTCTAGTCTTCCCGGATAGGGACGATAAATAGAGGTCCCGTCTCCTGCAGGGTTTGGTAATTTCCCACACACGAGATTACTGTGTGATGGATGTCCTCCCCGGGGTGGGATGGGTGGGTAAAAAAAGGGGTTAGGTGTCAATTGGAACGAAAGTTCTGTTCCTTTCTCCTGCCATTCCTGTGGCGAACAAATTAAACAAAACTAAACTAAACTAATAATGAT
The DNA here is from genome assembly GCF_964205215.1 of Stylophora pistillata. Taxonomy (NCBI): domain Eukaryota; kingdom Metazoa; phylum Cnidaria; class Anthozoa; order Scleractinia; family Pocilloporidae; genus Stylophora; species Stylophora pistillata. The sequence continues at coordinate 1,817,945 of NC_142526.1, read as the reverse complement.
AATAATAATAATAATAATAATAATAATAATAATAATAATATAGTTAACGGGCTACGCTATTGGGCCCCGTCATACTATTCTTACTATATATAGCATACAAAAGTTTTAAACTGCATAATAATAATAATAATAATAATAATACATATGATGCACGATCCTCGCAGTAGATAGCGCTATTTAAGCAATATCGAAAATCAGACCTGAAAAAAAATCAGGCCTGTACGGGATTCGAACCACTGACCTCTGCGATACTAGTGCAGCGCTCTACCAATTGAGCTAACAAGCCAACTGGGAGCAGGCCGTTAAGTTGATTCGTAATAAACCCGTGAAAGTGATAAATGAGATACAATAAAATATATGAAGTTCATATATTTTGTACTGCGGTATTAGATACATATGATGCACGATCCTCGCAGTAGATAGCGCTATTTAAGCAATAGTGAAAATGAGACTTGAAAAAAATCAGGCCTGTAGGGGACTCGAACCACTGACCTCTGCGATACTAGTAGAGCGCTCTACTAGTATCGCAGAGGTCAGTGGTTCGAATCCCCTACAGGCCTGATTTTTTTCAGGTCTGATTTTCGCTATTGCTTAAATAGCGCTATCTACTGCGAGGATCGTGCATCATATGTATCTAATACCGCAGTACAAAATATATGAACTTCATATATTCCATTGTATCTCAGTAATAATAATAATAATAATAATAATAATAATAATAATAATAATAATATGGCGACAGGTAGGTCGAACGTTATATTTCGACGCCCGCTAGATTAAGTGTTTGTACTGAGAGCAAGCCGAGCTTGAGCACTAAACGCAGTTTAAAAGTTAATTAACGTTAACCTGCATTTGTCGCTGGATCAAAAAGGCAAGCTAGTGTCTCGCAGCAAGTATTTTATCGAATATTAGTTTTAAGTCTCTAGTGTCAATTACTTTGAACATTGCAAGGACTTTTAAGTTTATTCCCACATATGAATATTAATTTAAAGGATATTTTTAAATGTTGAAGGAAATTTGAATATTGAGTTCTGTATATTAGAAGATTAATTGATTCATTTAGAGAATTAAGTTTATAAGTTTTACAGCAATCTTATTCACAGAACGTGCCTTATTTGTTGTTGTGTATATTGATGATAGATTGTAAATTAGCGATGTCATACTAGTATTAGGTGTATCTTAATTGATTTTCCATGCTACCAAATAGGTTTTTATATTTTTTATAAGTGCAGCGGTGTGTAGCTTCATAGGTTACGCTGTGCGCCCCATGAAACTTTCTTTTCCTGGCATGCAGAGGTTCAATAAACTGCGTCATAATAATAATATACGTTAATTGAAGTTCCTCCTTCGCAGCTTTTCAGCCACAATGTACACAAAGTAAGAGCTTATAATAATAATAATAATAATAATAATAATAATAATAATAATAATTATTATTATTATAATAATAATAACAATAATAATAATAACAATAATAAATTAAAATGTTTATATAGCACCTATCCTTTTTCAGTGCTATGAGCTTATAAATTCCCACAGGCAGGAGGCAGACCAGTGAGACATAACGATTGTATTGTATAATTATAGCCTTCTCAGTCACGTACACAAAATTGTTTCATAATGCTTTTCTACTGTTGACCAAAAACACAGTGATTGTGCCTATCTATGCCAGCACAAAGCAAGTACTATACTACGTCAAAGGCTGCTTCACCCTACTTTCAAGGTGACTTGAGTTGATAACTTTTTAAAGCCACTGTCTCTTCAGTTTTTCTCGTCTAAATCGTGAGGACAAATGATATCTCCTTTAAGGTCATCAAAGTTGATGTGAGCTCAACTACCAGAACTCTCATCTACAAGTCTGACTTGCGCGTATTGACCAATAAACTCCTCTACGTCCCAGCTCTTACGGTACATATTCTCCCGGCAGTTTCCTGTCTCATTTCTGACGACCTAAACGTAACGACAAACATAAACAGTTTTTAAACCTTTGTTTTGACGATTGCTGATTAGTGCACTTGCAATGCTTTGAACTTGAGGAAAAACTATATCTTCGAAGGAGGGTGAGCTAAAGACTAAAAAAGTGATACAGAGTGTCAGACGTGAAGTTGGTTATCTCGCGGACTCTCCCCTAAGTAAGTTCAACTAAGCCATTTCTAAGTCAAAAAATATTTCAAAAGTAAAACCAAACATTTTCAACACCTGTTTCTTAAGGGTTATCATCACTTACGCAGATGATGACCAAGGGTCGTAAATGTTTAGATTTTACTTTTTAGATATATTTTCCCTCTAAATATCTCATTTCAAACCGAAGCGAACTTTATGGATATCACGAAGCTCAAAACGGTTTAGCAATTTTGAAAGACCAAATCTCTGATACCTTGATCAATGCACCTAAGCTGTTTTAAAGGAATCAAAGGACACATAATGATCAAAGTGAATCATCCCACCTGGTTGTTGACAATAAGCTACACACGAACTTCATTTACTTTACATCCTCCACCAATGAGAAACGAGATATTCTTGCCGATGATACGAAAACAAGGCGAAGTGAGAGTTCCATGGGGTCGGTCGGCTCCATCTGGATGCTGCTCTCCGGCGGGAACGCTTTCATTCGGCCGTTTCTCAGCTCCTCCTACCCACCAGTCCCCTTGAGGCTGGGCGCTTTTATTGCGTGCGAATGGATTGTCACCAAATGTTGGCTGGTAAATGAAAGCTCTGCCGGTCATTTTCCACCCGCCGATTCCGTCTTCAAAGTCAAAGCTGCAGGCTACATTAAAAAAAAAACAAAAAACAAAAACAAAAAAAAAACCGCAATCTTTTATTCCCCTGACTATCATTCGGTGTTATTTCCACTCTAAGGTTTTTTATTTAATTACCCCTCTTGCAGTATACACCAGTAAATCCTAACGGACATTTACAACGAAATCCTTTATCAGTGTATCCAGCTTGACATGTGCCATTGTTGAAACAGGGACTGCTGCTGCAGGGATTCTGTTCAAGAAAAAATGTTGAAGACGAAATCATAGTTTAGCTTACTTTCCCGGGTTATCATGTAATTTCAAATGAACACGTTCTTGCTGGAACGATACTTTCTTGAGTTTTTTTTTAAAAAATAAAAGAAGACAAGAGTTAATTACACTTTATCAGTTCTTAAATAATGGTAATTGAACTGAGTGGAGAGCAATTTGGGCTGAAATCATACGCGTGATTTCAAAATCAAACGAGCGCGCAGCGCGAGTTCGATTTGAAATCACAAGTATGATTTCAGACCAAAATTCCACGACACAAGGTTCAATTACCACTTTATTACATCCATTTTGAAATCGCCCAAATACAGGACTTGGTCAATTCAAATATTTTACTGATGCAGTACTGAGACGGTTTTTAAATAAAAAGCGAAACCGGGGACGTTTTTACATCTTATTTTGTATGCAAAACAGAAAGACTTTGACGTCCTGTTTCAAAAACTCAGTCAAGCGTAAAATGATGCGATTTAGAGCAAAAAATGGTGGGATTTGTGAATAAATCGCATCAATTCGAGCCAATCAGATTACAGGGACCACCAGTGATTTCAAAATGGATGTAATAAACCAGTAAAATATATCAATCGCGGTACTCGATTTTGAATGGGTCCCTTTATTTTAGCCAAGGGTATCTTGTTGTTTCATTTTTTTAACATTTTTTCTATAAAATCAAGAAACGGTTAGATATTCAAGTCTTCTCGGATAGGGACGAAGAAATGGAGGTCCCGTCTCCTTTAGGGTTAGGGGTAGGAGACGTTAATTTCCCACGCACGAGATTACTATGTGATGGATGTCCTCCCCTAGGCTGGGATGGGTGGGTGTACTGGGCCCACAGTAATTGGGACAAGCTGTTGCGGTGTCCCTACGTGCCGGCGAAGCTAATAAACTAAACTATAAACTAAACTATGACACCACTGGTGTATCTTAGCTTTGGTATTCTCCCTCCAGGTGACTTTTCATAAGTAAATAAAAGTTGTCGAAGGATTTCTTTATTGAGATTTTCTTTGAAAGGTCTCCACCAATCTCTGTTTCTAGAACTACCATACGAAGGAAAGCTCACCAAAGAGATAGATAGGCCAATCTTGACCTATTTATACCCAAACTAGTACTAATCACGTGGGTTATTTCATAGCTTCACAAAGTATTTCTTGATAGTTTTATAAAGTAACACTTAAACAAATATCATTTTATAGATAAGTAAACAGTCTCTAATGTTTATAACAATGTAATATTAATATTATATATGGAAAAATCTCTCAATTTCGTACAATCGAAAGCAGGTCAAAACGTTCCTAAGGATACACAATGCAGTACTAAGGAATCATTTCATTTCAATTCAATAGATGCACAAGAATTGCAAGAGTAGTTTAAGAGGTAATCTCTCAAACTGATCGCCCACAATAATTGATCATCCTCTAAAAAAAAGTCACTTTACCTCGATACTGAGATGGGTGTAATCTTGTTTACTCTGAAGGTCGGACGAGCCTGGACTTTCGTCCGAAGCGTTGTTCAATTCACAAATGTAGTTCCCTCTTTGTGAAAACCCAACATTTATGGAGATTTAATTGGGCTCCATATAACACAGCACATTACAACTGCCTTGATGGGGCACCTCTACAAGCCTGATTGAATGATATTTCATGACTCTGTCTTGTATGGGTTCTTTGAAGATAATGGATCGACATTCTTCACCTATTTGGTTTGCAAAGAACAAAACAAGCTCATTAGGTATCTCTGTGATTTTACCGTGCGATTTTTAACGTGCACTGAATCAAGGCGTGAGAACCAGCGGCGAGTTACCCGTCAAAGAGGAAAGGAGACAATTTACATCCCACTTTAAGTCCATTCCAATGGACGCATTTGTTGAGCTGAAAATGCTATGTTCGGAAACCTTGGTGTTCTTTCTTTGTTTCCAATTGATGCAACTGTTAGTTAAAACAATTTGAATATTTTGGCCTAAGGGACTGGCAACTTTTCATGCATATGTTACTCCATCTAGCACTTCACCGTCACCCAGACTGCGCACGATTTTTAGAAACAATAGCCTACCATTGAGTCGAATTCGTCTGAATAGAAGTCACTGACATGAAGAACGACTTAGCTGTTTTTGGACAGTAAAGCTGGTGGTATGAAATCAACTACAAAATTCCAAAGGTTCAAATTGCTTCCTTAACAAATTTGGTTACGACGAGGAAAGACATCTAGGTAGTAAGGTGGGCATCTCGCCAAACACAGTTTTCACCTCGTTATGAGAAATATCACATTATATCATGGGGCAGATACCAATGGGAAGCTTTTGTTCCGGTTTGGACATCAACACAGTATTATTGTTGCCCTGAAGGTAGGGAGCAATCATCTGGTTGCTGGGAAAGCTCTCCTCTATTAAGATTGTTCTTCTTTCTCTTCGAGTATAATACTTGGACAGTAACCAAATGTAATACCTTTTACTGAGCACACGTAACGCACCTGAACAAACACTTCCATCTCCAACTGATCCTTCCTCCTTGCAAATACAACCATAAGAGCCATTAGTGTTTACACAGGTCGCATTCACACCACAAATGAAGCTATAATTTACACATTCGTCAACATCTACAGGACAAAAGCCAATAAGTAAGCCATGGAAAGACTATTTCAAAGCTTGATGATAGATATCTTCCAGCCAACTTCACAGAACATTTGTTTTATCTTTTTTTTTTTTCGGTGTACAGACGAAAGATACCTGCACATATCTGACCATTTCCCAAAAAGCCTTTCTTGCATGTACAGTTATAAGAGCCATGGATGTTGTTACAATAGGCATTTGCGTCACAAAGATGGCTGCCATTTCTGCATTCATCGATATCTGGGTGAATGTTTGAAAACATAGAAACATCTAAGCATCACGCCATGTTCATTACTTATATCTTTCCTTTAATTTAAGAGAATAGAAGAACAAATGAAAAAATTTTCACAAAGCGAAGTAAGTTAATGATACCTATACATTCATGTCCAGTTCCATTATATCCCTCCTTGCACGTGCATTTATACGAGCCATAAGTGTTTGAACACTTTGCATTGACGTCACAATGCAAGATATCACTCTTGCATTCATCCGTTTCTGGAAGATAAATGGTAAAAATAATGTAAGAGTAAACTAGAAATAAACAGAACTCATCAAAACATATGAAAGAAAATATTTGACGAAAATAGGCTAAGAGCAGACGAAATAGGCTTACCTCCAGTTGCCAAGTTCATATTACAGTACATTAATTGTGTCTTTCCATTACCAGTTGGATTCAGCCAGTACTTATTGCTAATGGTATCTTTTCCCTCACTTGCTTTTATTTCTTGGCAAGATAGTGCTGGTAATTCGAGAATGGAACCCAAAGGTGCTGCAACACATAAAGAATTAAAGAATAAATTCCGTAGACATCTACCTTGCTAATTTCTCAAAAGTTTTTCTTCTTGGAAAAGTGATAAAGTTAAGAGTGTGAGCATAGATGTGGTGGACTATTTCCTTTGAAATATTATTTCACATTCTTCGAATAACTAATGATAATAATTATGACAGTTTCAAGAACAATGAAAAATACTCTAGAATATGCAAATATTACCGGGAAATTAACAAATGGTAAACACCACAGCGTACACTGTTGAGTTATGGATGCACGCGGGAGGTTCCTAAGCACGAAAGAAGCGTAAGAGTCGCTCGAGGCGAAAGACGAGAGCGACTTTAGCCTCTTAAGTGCTTAGCAAACCTCCAAGTGCATCCATAACTCAATAGTGTACGCTGTGGTGTTTACCATTTGTTTTATAACATAACATTGATACATTGTAGCTAAAGAGTTCCCTTTTATTTAACAAATCTTACGTGACCAGAAAATACAAGCGCGCGCGGAAAAACTGTCTTTGCATTTGCTCACGTCAGCAGCGTACACCCATGGGCAAATCGGGGACGCTGAATTGACCAATCAGAGCGCGCGCTTTACTTTGGTTATGTTATAATAGTCTTTAGAAATAACTCTAAGTTTTCTCACATTTTTCTCACACTTTCATTTTTCTCAAACAACGCAGAAGCAGTTAGATTACTTTACTGGAAAAATATCACTCAGCAGTTGACTTAAATATGGGAGTTTTTAAAAAACAGTGTCTTTGAGAAAGAAGCAGCTGTCATAGTTGCTCACCATGATAATATATAGGCGTTCAAGTATAATCAAGATAATAGAAACCGTTTATAATCTCACAGTAAAACGTGAAAATAAGTTTTTTAAGGACAAAAATTGGTCCCGCCTGCTATTTTCTTCCAAAAAATTCCCGCTTGAGGGCTGTTATAGGCAAAAATACTCGCTGTAATCTTGTATCTTGGCTTACGGATTACCTGAATCACCGGACTCGGGTTACAGGTAGTCGATCAGACGAACTGTACGTGAGTTGCGGAATTCCACAAGGATCAGTGCTGGGCCCGTGTTTATTTAGTTTGTATACAAATGACATGCTAGACAGCGTTACATCGGGAACACTATACCTGTAAGCTGATGACACCACTGAATTTACTGTATCGGAACAACTGTGGATGAAGTATGCAGCCTTCGGAACAATGCGCTAGACGAAATTAATAAATGGTGTGTAGCCAACTAGCTAACACCACACCCAGAAAAATGCGAACCAATGCTATTGTATAAGGGATCATTCATTGGACCTTATCCCCTGATCACCATAGGCAAAGCAGAAATTTCGTGGGTAGGTCACGCAAGACTGTTAGGGATAACAACAGATCATAAACTCACGTGGGCGAAGCATCTCATAGATCTAAAGAACAGCTTTGTCACCAAACTAAATCTGCTAAAAAAAGTGCTCTTTTCTAACTAGAAAATCACCCCTGGATTTATATTTTAAAGTGATCCTTCCTTCTGTGTCATACGGGATCACCATCTGGGGAAATTGCAATAACGTAGACCATATAAAATCTCTACAAGCACTACATTGTAGAGCTGCAAGGCTAATTTATAACTTGCCATGGGATACGCCATCGAAAACAGTTATGGAAGTTAGCAACTGGTACTCGATATACGATATGTACAAAACAAATCTTGTGAAAGTGTTTTATAGTTAACGACAAAACGTGAAAAGAGTTTTTTAGTTAACGACAAAACGCCCCCTTTGAATTCTAATTTAGTTACGTGGAGAGACAGTCGATAAAACCTAAGAGGACATAAGAAAGCTATCGTTCCAAGATTTTCAACACAATTCATGAAACTACTCGATACGTTCTCGAGGCGCCGTACTGTGGAACTTCGTTTCCGATTAGTTAAACGATTCTTATAATCTCAAACAATTTATCAGAAAAGTGAAATTGGACCCATCATTTAGAGAACTTAATTTTAACAGCCTATCTGTTCAGACGATACCTAAGAAGATGATGCGCGATTTTATATTTTAGACCTCTGAATTTTATGTAGTGCTCGAGTTCTAGTGTTTATTATTTAAAGTATATCATAATTTTAAACTTACTTAATAAGTAATACACGACCCCACAAGCATGTATTTTGCTTTAACTATTGATCGTGTTTAAATAAAGGATTTTACTTATTCACTTACTGACGGAAATGAAAAACTATTTGACATGCGAATAAGTAAGGACATCTCACTACATCAGTTAAATACATACCTCTTCCGTTCAAACGCCTGATATAAAACCAACCAGGGGCCGAGCGAAAGTTTACAGTCCTCGCCTCTTTGGTGCGGTTGCTTAGTTCGCAGATCTCCTTCTTTCTATTGTAATTGTAGCTTTGGCAGCTAATTTCTTGTCCACATCGGATATCACAGATATGGGGAGCTGATGCTGACATCTTTTTAAAGACGAACTTTTCTAGTCTCATGTCTTCAATGTTGATCTCTACCCTACACTGTTTATTAGGAGATACGGGGTCCATAAAGAAAACGAGGATGAAAAGACAAAAACTTGGCCACAGCATTTTTTCTGTAAGAATAATAATTGGTTCATGTGTCAGTATACATTTACAAAGACATCAAGAATATCGTGAATTTATAAAAAACGCAAGATGCATCAGAGTGCCCTGTGGCACAAGCTTCTTGCCTTGCTGTTGCATTGTATGAAAAATTGGGAATTTTCTATGCAAGCAATTCTAAACTAACAAACAATTTCCGGTAAAAGAAAAAAGATGTCGCAGATTAGGAGACTCCACTTTTATAAAGTGTTTGTTTGTTGTTAACATTTTAACTGTTCGAGCGATTGTTGTAGAGAGATTGTCGGGAGATTTATGTATTTTTATGGCTCACAATGAAAACGGGTTTCCACTATTTCTCCTCGAATTCACGTCAAAATCTGATGACAAGTAAGGTGTCTTACCTTTAAAAGTAAATAAAAACTCAGCCTTTTGGGGTGTTATTCAATGCTGACCACCACCCGGTAAGTTTCTATTTCGAAGTCTTTGGTTGATGTTATGAAGCTATAGTTTAAAGCTAAAAAGACTCCGAACCTCCACCCGAATTCTCTCCCCTGCATTAATGAAAGGAGGCTAACCTGACAGCTTGAGCCACTGCTTTTTGGTAAACTGTAGTGAATACAAATAAGCCTCAACTGTCATTGATAATTTTATGATTGTGAATTGTAAATGATGGCAGCCGGTGAACGATAATTTGACAGAAGCCCGAGACCCCATGAACATGAAATATTATGCCTTTCTACTATGTGTTCGACATCCTAGTCATTATCGACGAAACAAAACGTTATTTTGTTCATGAGGCTTTATTTTTTCTTCTCTTGGGACGCACTCGCAAAAACGCTTTGTTATTGCATTCCTCACACACGTCATCTATCATTGAAAAACAAAGAGCAATCCAGATTAGAAATACAGAACAAGTAGTACGGTAGATAAATGACTTTTTTGAATATAGCTTGGTCAACTCCAACGTCTCTCTCTCTACAAATTTTACTTTATCTTTGGCGATCATATTCTTTAGCTCGACAATTTGAACTACTGCTTCTTGGTGAACTTTAATGGACAAAACGTCCCTTCTTATTTATGTTTTACGCAAAACACCGATCGAAAGCGATGAACACTTGTTTAAGACCTCCTTAAATAATTATGAATACCTGTTTCATGCATGAACTTTGTCTCGTCTTTTTTTATTCTTCTAAAAGTTGGCGGAAATGCCAAGGAAAACAATGGTCTTGCAATTACGTATTCACATAATTTTTCTAGAATGTGTGGTACAATACTATATTGGTTAGAGACAGGATGTTGAATAATTTACATAGGTCCGCTCAACAGTAGACTCTAAACTTGCCAGCCCTTTATACTTCCACTGAGGGTCGTTAACTTTAAGAGCAATATCATTGGCTTGGTTAGAATTCTCCAAATCTTGCCACCTTTGTTTAAGTCCCATGATTCTTTCTACCCAGATAGCTCGCGATCAGTTTGTATTGGCGATAATACCAGGAAACCATAAAAAAGTTTACTTTAAGCCCCTTTGAAAATCGAAAACACCATTAACTTTAATTATTCTGCATTCACAACAGGAGTTCAAGATCTCTAATCCTAGAGAACCCTTAATAAATATCAAATAACGACCACAACCTTATATTAGCGTCTTCATTAGTTAAATTTCATACCTGCAAGGACTGTCCCGATTGAGCAAGGCAACTTTTAACCAACTTTTGGCGTTTAGAGGAACTTTTTGTGAGTCTAGCAGAATCGAGAAATATTTGCAATTGTATATCTGGAGAAATGTTTTCGCAGAATAAATGTTCAGAGAACATATCAATTAAGCACGAACAAGTCAACAATTTCATGAGAAACTTCAATTTATGCAAATTTCTTCAATATCCTTGAACTTTTTGAACAAATAACCTGCCATTTGACACTGTTTGGTTTGGCAAGACGCCAGATGAAGCATGTGTTTTGTTCCGTTAGAGTTCTTTCTTCATGTACAACTGCAAAGCTAGTTCAAGAATTAATCGTACAAACTGATCGCCCAGACTAATTGTTCATCGTCTAAAAAAGGTCACTTTACCTCGATACTGAGATGGCTATAGTTTTGTTTACTCTGAAGATCGGACGAGCCTAGACTTTCGTCCGAAGCATTGTTCAACGCACAATTGTAGCTCCCTCCTTGTGAAGGTCCAACATTTATGGACACACAATTGGGCTCCATATAACAGAGCACATTACAGCTGCCTTGGCGGGGAACCTCTAAAATCCTGATCAGGTGATCTTTCATGACTTTGTCCTGCATGGGCTCTTTGAAAAGAATGGATCGGCATTCTTCACCTATTTGCCAAATAACAAAGCAGGTTCATATCATGCACAGTATTGTTTTACTGATACCGTAGATAATGGCAGAGTGATATCCTTGAAAATCTAATTTGCCTCGATAGACACTGGATAACGGTTTGTTGTTGCCTTTCTTTACACTGAGATTTTTCCCTGGCACGGGATCTGCTTGTTATTTTTTTCCCGGAAAAAGAGCTTGTCTTAGAAGTCATCTGTTTGATTTTACCCGGCTGGATTTTGAAAGTGCACTGAATTAAGTTGTGAGAGCCAGAGGCGAGTTACCGGTCAAAGAGGAAAGCAATTAATTTTCATCCTTTTTAAAATCAATCCTAGTTGAAAGAACTATTGAAAGCGACAAAACCCCACAAGCCTCATGCCTTGAATGCTGGTCGCCTTCCCGCACTGTTCTTTATGTGGCATTGTACGTTGTAATATTTCCCTCCCAGTCTTCTTTTTATTGGGCAACACTGATATGCAATGTCATATACAACTATAGCATGTAGGCATGAACCATTCGGCGATCCTTCAGCTACTAGGCATTAATAGATTGTGCTCGGTAACTTTTGAGCAACTTGTAGGGTTTTCAGCAAGTTTTCATCTTGCGAGCACCGGTCAGCAACCTGGAGCAACTTTGCTTTCTAAGGCAACTTTTGCTTTCCTAGGCAACTTTTGAGTCAACAAATTGTTAAAAACTGACCAAACCATCAGAAAGGTGTTTATCAAAAGGTTTTTTTTAAATCTGGTCAAAACTAACGATATCGTCCATTCTTACAAATTATTTATAAAATAACCTGACGTGTGCCCACAAACTGGATAGCAGCTATCTATCTAACGGGCGCTTGCATCCAGCGGTTATTCACTCCAACAATGGAGCTACCCATGCGTGCGAGGTACCACAATTAGAAGCTGAAATGTCTGACGAGGAAAATGAAAATAATAAGGTATTGACCCTATTGAGGTTACCATAGCCGCTGGGGCAACTCTTAATAGTCCTGCAAAGGCTTGAATCTCTAGAAAGCGCAAAATTCACGTCAACGAAGGCAAATACGAACAACTAGAAGTGGTACTCGACCTCGTCCTCAGGGAAAGGAAGCACAACATGCGCTTGGGATCGCTTGAAAGATTATTCAAAAGGTCTTTAGAAAATACTTTCTATTACCAGTTACGTTGACATTGTATTGATCACAACAAATGATGCTAAATTACGCATACGTCATGTTTTGAGTAGTAATCTAGAACAAAATGACTCTCAAAAGTAAGCAAGTTTTTTAAATTTGGGTGACAACTTTTAAATTTTTGAGCAACTTTAGAGCAACTTTTGGGTGTATTGTCAAGCAGCTTTCGCTGGATCTACTAGCCTGATCTATTTATGCCTAATATACATCTTTTAGACGAGCTCTAACCACCAATGAAATGTTGCTCCGGGGCAGATTTAAGCATGTCCCGTATGTGCTCGTAAAATGCTAGGAACTTGCTGACTGGAATTTCCAAATGGTTGCTGAAAAAACTGCCAAAATCCCAAAAGTTGCTGGCCAAATTTAAAGAGCTTTTACCTAAATGTCTTGATTTTTTTGGGATAAAAGTTAATGAAAAGTTTAATTTTTCGAATTTCGCAGTAGTCACTAAAATCACTCGAGAATAATAAATTGGAACTTAGCTTTAAATATATGCGTGTAAATATAGGCGAAATTGAAGGATATTCATAACAAAAGTCTAATGGAAGAAAACACATGCTTCATTCGGCTTTTTGTTGAGCCAGACGATGTCAAATAACAAGTTATGTGTTCAAAAGAATAAAGGCAGATAGTTTCTAAAGAAACTGTTTAGGCTGCGTCGGTGGGTGTAACAAAAAAATTTGAATATATCAACTAAGTTGGAATGGTAAATTGGCCACCGTTACGAATATAAAAGCTGACGTTTCGAGCCGGTTAGCCCTTCGTCGGAGGGAATAGAGGAATTGTGGGTTGTGTGTGCTTTAGAAGGCAGAAAAAGAAGCTACGTGATTGGTGGGAACATGGCAACGAGAAAAACACGAATAAATTAGTGGAATGAGAAGCGTTCGTTGATCCCTGTGGGATTTAGACTGCCGGTTTGAAAGATGAGCTTCTGTTCAAGAGTTTTCCGGCTTTCAATCAATCAATCAATCAATCAAAGTTTATTGTCTAACGTGAGGCATGGTTGCCCAATTGCCCGAGCCAGAGGCTCATGTATAAAACGGTAGACTATAAATTAACTATAATTAAAGGTATATTATTAGAAGTACTTAAAACTTTATAGGTAAAAATATATAAGTTTAGAGAACGAGTGATAATTGTAAAATTGTAGATGATTAATATTGATAGTTAAAAGAGTCTAAACATTATGTTCGGTGAAAGATATTGCAGTAGATGAATATGAATAAGAATGACAATGTATGTGTACGTACAATAAAAGTCAACTACATGTATTACATTTACAGATTGGTCCTAGAGTACTAAAATCGAAATTCTTAAGTTTACTACAAAAATCGCTAAGCGTAGATGCTGTTTTAATTTCTCTAGGTAAACTGTTCCAAAGGTGACTAGCTTTATATGTAAAGGAATTATGATACGATCTATTATTATACCCTGGTTGCACTAGATTTACACCTTTATTCCTTAAACTATATCTAGATTCCCGCAATTTAAAAAAGTTTTTAATATATTCCGGACCGTTCCATTTCATACATTTAAAAAGTAAAACCAAGGAAATATAAAATCGCCTATGTTCTAGAGTTTTCATGTTGCTTTTAGCTAAGATTGTATTGTAATCAACATTATTGCCGAGATTAAGCAAAGTTTTGAGTACGTACTTATTGACTGACTCAAGTTTAGAGCTCAGTGTTTTATTTATTCCAAGCAATAGCGGACTACAGTACTCCAGGTGAGGAAGTATGTACGCCTTGTAGAGTGATAGGGAGACATCTACAGGTATAAGTTTTTTTAGTCTCCTAAGGGCTCCAATCTTGGCATAAACCTTTTTTATGACACTCTGAATGTGATCAGCAAATGTTAACTTGTCGTCAATTGTGACCCCAAGGATTTTGAGTGAGTTAGATAACTCGACTCTAGAGTCACCAATGATAAATTGAGGGTCGTAAGCAATATCTCCGATCATCATAGCTTGGGACTTTATGTTGTTGACCATAAGATAATTACGAGAAAGCCAAGACAGGAGGATGTCAATATCATGGTTCAGGGAAATTTCCAAGAAAGTGATATCGTGATGAGATCGATAAGTTGTCGTATCATCGGCATACAGACGCAAGGAAGCGATCTGGCCAGCAAAGTTTAAGTCATTCATATATATATTAAAAAATAAGGGACCAAGAAGACTACCTTGAGGCACACCACTTTGAATGGGAAGCCAATCAGAGAATTTGTAATTAAATTTAACTCTTTGCTGTCGCTCGGTTAAGTATGACTGGACGAATCTGAGGGCGTCATCATTCAGACCATAAGCACGCAGCTTGGCTAGGAGTAAACTGTGACACACAGAATCAAAAGCTTTGGAAAGGTCAATGGCAATAGTGCCAGTGACTTTCTTAGAATCCAGGGCTTGTCTCCAGTCGTCCACCATTTTTAGAAGAGCAGTGCAACATGAGTGCCCACTTAAGAATCCAGACATATTGAGAGAGAAGTGGGTCTTGAAAGCATCATAGAGCTGATCATACATAACTTTCTCAAGAATCTTGGGAATGGACGACAAGATACTGATTGGTCTGTAGTTTTCCACAAGAGAGCTATCATCCTTTTTATAGGCTGGAGTAACATTACTTAATTTCCATTCCTGTGGCCACGTTGAGTTAGCAAGGCTGTAGTTAAGATAGATAGATAGATAGATAGATAGTTTATTATCAAAAACCTTGCAGCCACAGGCTGAATTACGTTTGATTTACAATAAAATATATACTACAAAAAATACATGGCTAAGAAGAACTAATTTAAAAAGACAAAAATATATAATTAAGAGAAAAACAATATTACATCATTGCTTTATGGACATAGTGATGGATAAAACTATTTCGAGTACGAATGGTGTGGAGGCGCCGTGTAGTAAAAGAGTGCTGACTCCTTAAATTGACTTCGCACTCATTCTTGGGAGGTAGTAAGCTATAGAGCTTGTGCGAGGGATTAGACAGGATGGAATTAAAAAGCTTATCACATAAGAACTCGCGGCGGTTGTGTAAGGGAACTAGACCAGTCAAAAGAAGCGCCTCATTGTACGAACAATCTGGATAGATAATACGTAAAGCTCGCCTTTGACATCTCTCAAGATCTACTGAAAGGTATTGTGGGAGGCTATGATGATAAACAGGGCATGCATATTCAGTGACAGGCCTAATACAAGTCAAATAGAAGAGCAAAAGTTCCTCCGACTTGACCTGTGCACGCTTAAGCTGACGCAAAAAATACAGGCGCTTGTTTACTTTCTTTACAACTTCGGATACGTGATTATTCCACGTAAGATCGCAAGATATCTGCAAACCTAAGATCTTTGCTTGCTCTACACACTCTAAGTCCTGATCATTAACCTTAATTGGATCAAAGTTCTTTCTAGAGTGACTGAATGTTATGCGCAGTTCCTTGCACTTGGTTTCATTTAATTGGAACTTGTCAGCAGAAGCTTGCGTCGCGAGTTCGTCAACCGCTTGTTGGACTTTGCTGACCTCAGACTTCATGACTGTTTCAGAAATAGTGGAGTTATCGACATATTTCCACATGTCTGTACCCGGGATGATGAGGTCGTTTATCATAATAGTAAATAACCAGGGGCCAAGTTTTGTGCCCTGTGGGACCCCTGATGGGATGGCCCCCCACTCCGAGTAACAGTCCTGACTAAGTTTAACACGTTGTCGGCGACAGGACAGAAAGTCCACTATCCAGTCAATTATTCCGCTTGGAAGATCGTATGAAATGAGCTTCTGAACTAGGATCTGGTGGTCAATAAGGTCAAACGCCTTGCGGAAGTCAAAGAGGATGGTTCTGACAGTTGCACCGTTCCCATCCGTAGCACTAAGCCATGAGTGGACCATGCTTATTAGTGCTTGTGTCGTACTGGAACCTGGCACAGTCCCAAACTGCCGTACATCCACTTTCGCCAACACAACAGGCTTGAGGAAACTCTCCACGACGAAATCTTCAGCAACCTTAGAAAGCACGGGAGTTAGGGATATTGGACGTAGATGTTTGTTTACATCGTGTATTGGATTCTGCTTTGGTACTGGAGTGATGTTAGCGTCCTTCCAAGACTGAGGCAACCGTGCTTCCTTAAACGAACAGTTAAGGATATCAGTCACAGGCAGTGCTAGTAAATCTGCATTCTCTTTAAGAAGCCAACCGGGGATTCCGTCCGGACCGGTTGCCTTAGTTGGATTTAAGGCGGATAGCTTCTTTAAAACAGAGAATTCTGATACCTGGAAAGCACTTTCCTGGTCAGAGTTGGTTGAGGTGTTAGGTGAAAGGGGGGTGAAGACGCGCATAGGAGCCAAGAACGCCTGGTTGATGGTGTTAGCAATGTCTATCGTGCTTGGAGGCGAACCTCTCTGACCACAATCAATATGTTGGTAGAGGGTAGCTGGATTAACGCCTCTAGAAGCTGCGTCTGACATACCACTGAGCTTCTTTACCTCACGCCACCAAACTGCGGGTTTACAGTCCTTCAGATGTTCAACCTTGGAGTTATAGAACTTTGCACGGCATACTTTCCTCTCACGATTAACGCGGTTTCGTAGGGTGCGGTACTGCTCCTGGTCGCCTTGAGCGAGGAGTCAAAGGCCCTTTGATTGTTGACGCAGATAGCTTAAGAATCATGGGAGTGATATTGTCAGGTCCACAAGACTTGTTTGTTTTCAGGCCAGTAAGCAATTTACCAATGTATTCCGTACTGACAGGTTGAAATGAAAATCCAAGATTGAAATTGCGCGACGAGATTGAAGTCACACTTGAATGATGTTCGAAATCTTCAACAGACTTAGTCAAAACAGTTCGATCAGGAACAGGTGAAGAGAAGTGTTTATTGAAAAGATTTGATGGATCACTAACAACTGCACCTCTAACCATTATGCATGTGCCATCGCTGTTATCTTGTCCAGAAGACAGTAGAAGAGGCTTTACCCGCTTCCAAAAATCTCCAGGAGTTGTTGCGTTAGCTGAAGAGTCCAAGAAGAACCGTTTAATAGATGTTCGCTTAAGTTTGGTAACTAAGTTCCTTTGTACTCTATAACTTTCCCAAGTTTCGTCATTCCGACTAAGGCGGTATTTGCGGTATAGTTTGTTTCTCAGTTGAATTGCTCTTTCTGTTTGGACATTGATCCACGGAAGTTGGTTTGCGTGAACCCTTTTTTTTACAATAGGCGCATGTTTCTTTATTATGTCTTTGTAGAGCTTTGACCAGTGATTCCAGACATCGTTAATATCATTATAAACAAAGGCACTGTCCCATGGAGCAGTAGATAAATCACAACAGAAAGAGGCTTCATCAAATTTCTTCATACTTCTGGACTCAATCGTTTGCACTTTCGATTTCGGTAGGCGTGGTTTTCTCACAATGTATACAAGATCGTGATCACTTATTCCAAGTTTCAACGTGCCACTCTTTGTCCATCGCTCAGGTCGATTAACTAGGATCACATCAATTAGGGTTTCACTTGTGTTAGTAACCCTTGTTGGTTCAGTTATTGTATTTGAGAGACAATAGCGATCGCAGAAATCAGCCAAAGGATTATTCGTATTATGCAAATTCCCATCAACATAGGCCATCATATCGATATTGAAATCTCCAACAAATACAATTTCATTCCTGATTTTTAGCATGTTTTCTGCAGCAGTAGAACAGGCAGAGATAAAGTCAGTGACTTTACACTTACTTGGAGAACGATAACAGGCAGATACGAAAAACCATGTATTTGTCTTCCCCTTTACATTGAGGCAAATAGATTCTACACCAACTGGTTCAAGCTTGAGCTGTCTTGTAGCAGTTAAAGAATTGTGAATATAAACTAATAGACCACCGGCACCCCTTTTTCTATCATTCCTGATGACACGGTAATGTGAGTTGGATAATAACTTTGTAGAAAGAGACTTGTCAATCTTCGTTTCAGAGAGAAAGAGAATGTCAAAACGGCATTCGTTTAGTAGATCCAAAATCTCATCTATTTTGCCGATGATACTGTTTGTGTTAAGAGATTTTTCTTGTAATAGCCTTTAATATTTTCTTTATACCATTCGACTGGAGTGGGTGATAAAGAAGAAAGCAAACTTGAGTCCCCATCTTCTCCTTCAAGAACGCCAAAATGAGTCTTGTGAGCTGTCGTTGAGAAATGGTAATGATGCGAAAGCACATCGATTACAAGTCCACGAAATGGGCGACGAAGCAGGGAAAGTTCGAAAGTTAGCCATGGAGTTTGAACATTTAATATGCATCATATCGTGACATATCCAACAGATAGAGCGTTTATGACTTTTTGCAACTGCTTTCCCACAGACGGGACACGTTGGAGCAGTAGACCTTGCTTGCTTTCGTTTACTCACAGGTCCTGGATTTACATCGACATCACCGCAAATGATTAACAGCTCCGGTCGAAAAATCGCATTCGAATTGGAGTAATACGCTACAGGTCTAGAAAAGCCCTTGCGACCAAATTGTGTACAGGTATTAATGCAACGTCGGCTACACGATAATGAACCAAGATGGCGGATGGCCAATTTGCAAATGCTTGTCGAAGAGTTGATATCCGTCCAGTCAGCCAGGGTTCCTAGCGTTGCAGATGGTGCAAGATCATGACTTGGTGTGATTAAAAGACATCTCCAATGCGATATTACAAGTATCACACAGATAATATTGGGAAACTTTATAACTTTCCGGGAACTATTTGAAAGACGCCTGACCGCCATGACAATCTAATTAGCATCAACGTCGATCGATATCACGAACCCAAAATTGCTTTCTTTTTCGAACGATATTATCCCTGCATTGTCTCTGCCAGCGCAAAATAATGATTAATAAGATCCAAAGTTACTCTTTGTCTTTGGCTTTCCGTGCTACCTAAGTGTAATCTATTGTATAACTTGCACTTATCTCAAAAAGATTTACATCGGCGAAACAGGCAGAAGACTAGATGACCGATTCCGAGAACACCTTCGCGACGTGGAGAGGAATGACAAGGACACATCGAAACCAGTCGCTAGACATTTTAATTTACCTAACCATTCTAAGCAACACATGGCAATCTGCGGTGTTTCCTTACACTTAGGTAGCACGGAAAGCCAGAAACCTCTTGAACAAAAGCTCATCTTTCAAACCGGCAGTCTAAATCCCACAGGTATCAACGAACGCTTTTCATTCCACTAGTTTATTTGTGTTTTTCTCGTTGCCATGTTCCCACCAATCACGTAGCTCCTTTTTCTGCCTTCAAAAGCACACATAACCCACAATTCCTCTATTCGCTCCCATGAAGGGCTAACGCTCGAAACGTCAGCTTTTATAATCGTAACGGTGGGCAATTCACCATTTCAACTTTGTTAATATATTCAAATTATGTGTTCAAAAAGTTGATAGACATTTAAGAAATTTGCATCAATTGAAGTTTCTCTATGAAATCGTTGACTGGTTCATGCTTAATTGGTATATGCTTTATTTTGCGAAAACATTTCTCAGATATACTAATTCAAAAATTTCTCGCTGTTACTAGAATCGTAGAAAGTTCCTCCAAACGTCAAAAGTTGCTTAAAAGCTTCCGAGCACGATGGGGACAGGCCTTGCAGGTAATAAATTTAGCTAATGAAGACGCTAGGAAAAGTCGTGGTCTTTAATTGATATTAATTTAGGGTCCCTTGGAAAGGCGATCTAGAACTCCTATTGTGGATGCAGAATAGTTAAAGCTAATAATGTTTTCGATTTCCAAAGGGGCTTAAATAAACTTTATGTTAGCCTGTTAACAATTTATGGTGTCCTTGTATTATCAATAATCTAAACTGATCACGGGCGATCTGGGTACAAAGAATCGTGTAAGTTAAGCAAAGGTGGCAAGATTTGGAGATTTCTAGCCTAGAGTGTAATATTGCCCCTAAAGTAACGAACTCCCAGTGGAAATGCAAGCGTGGCAACTTTGGCGTTTTCTGTTGAAGGGGCTTATATTAATTGTTCGTCATCCTGTTTATCATTTTTCAATGTAGAAGTGTCCCACACATTCTAGAAAAATCGTGTGAATATGTAATTAGAGTAGAAAATGAAAATACAAAGTTTATGCATCAAACAGATATTCATAGTATTTAAGGAGGCCTTAACCAAGTGTTCATCATTTTCGATCCATTTCTTTGGATAATCTCACCTTGTTGTTAGCAGTTAGTGAAGTTCCGCGCGGACCTGATTTAGCTTGCAACCTTTCTCTCTTACGGAGACAGAAGATGTTTTGTCTAATTTCAACGACCAAATCTGATTTTGATGAACTTTAATCAATGTAATAGGAGGATCTCAATGGGGTTCACCGTCAACTGTTACATGGCCAAAATATTAACCATCAACCGTCGAAAAAGCATTAATTTTACCGTCGACCATTAAACAAGCAAGCCTTTGTTGGTCATCAAGTTTCTCAAAGTACAGATATTGAAAGTCAAACTTGCCAGGTGCATGTTCCCATCCCGTCTCTCTTTGGTCAGAACCACTAGGTAGCATTCTTGTATTTGATTATCACTTTACTTTGTGCTCTATAAGATTACTACGAATCTGTCTTCATTAAAGAGCAGATGTATTCGTAGAGGAAATGGGATACAAAAACGTTAGAGACGTATGTTTTTCTTGTAGGGTAGGTTTGGTCATAGAACGTGGCAACATAACAATTCGGTCTATTGACATAAATAATCAGTGCGATTGTACCCTACCATCGATCTCGCACTGAGCTGGAAAGCAAGCTGAGAGCCTAAAAACTTTCCCTTGAGGGAAGTGT
Organism: Stylophora pistillata; assembly: GCF_964205215.1. Lineage (NCBI taxonomy): Eukaryota > Metazoa > Cnidaria > Anthozoa > Scleractinia > Pocilloporidae > Stylophora > Stylophora pistillata. Next base: position 1,796,679 of record NC_142526.1, on the reverse strand, counting down.
GGCAACTTTACCTAAGTGCCTTGCTCAACACCTTAAGCAGATCGCACGTCTAAAGGATAACTCATCTTGATCGTGTTCACATTGAGCCACCTTTACCCAGCCCCGCCGCCCTTTGTATTGCAAGGGACGAAGGATTAATATGTGCAGATGATAAGCAAAGAGTGATTGTATCCAAGTACTATTGGTTGTTTGTATTCCTTTAATCTAGATCGATCTAGAGGGTGGACCACTTGATATGTGTCAAAGAACGAGACCAATTCTTGCTCAGAAATCAAATGATTTACGCCCTTAAAAAATCCTTTGTTCTTTAGAGATTCTGGAGCATATCAAGTCAAAGTATTTAACTCAGTCGACAAGGTAAGTAACGATTCAAGTAGGGAGGGGTTAAAGTGGTTCAACCACACGTAATTTTTATTGTTGGGGAAACAATATTCGTAACGGATACGGCATTAGGGGACGTGAAGCTCATCACTGAGCTGCTGGGTGCAACCGCAATTGCTGAAGCACCTAAGTCTATTGTATGATAGCTTCTGAATGGCCTACACAGGGACTGTTGCTCAGGACGTCATACCGAGGCAAAAGGGGAAAATGTGAGTAAAAATAAGACTTATCTCAAATCAACAGTTTCCAAGGAAGACTATAATCTGAAACAAACGGCAAACACAAATATGCCCTAGGGCATAGTGTCACAAAAGACTCAAAAGTCTGTTCGGCTTCTTTTCAGAGGTATTAATCGTCTCGGAGAAAACACCAACACTATGAATCTAGAATTTTCAAACATTAGACATTTAGCGTACGTCGGCACGCTATGGACTTTGGAACTCAAAGGAGTCCTTTAACCGGATTACAAAGTGGACAGCCACTTATTTTACACATCCTGTGGTGTACTTCCCTGTTCCTTTAGTATGCCATTCAGTGCCGCTAAACTTATGACCCCTTTGACAACAGAGGATATTCCAAAAGAGGCGGAGATCGGAAAGAATGGGTAAAACATTACAGAACAGGGAGGCAGAGAACCGTTCGAAGAAAGACTACGAAAGACAAAGCCAGTCTCACCGATGTAGGAGGCTTTTAAAAGGCATGTCTGAAAACATCTCGCGCATCTTACTACCCTTCAATATCCGCGTCGCCCACAAACCCATCACCACACTACGTCAGTTACTTACCAACGCTAAAGACAAAGACGAACCGAGGAACAGACAGGGAACAATTTATAAGATCAATTGTTCCGACTGCCAAGCCTCCTACATCGGTGAGACTGGCAGAAACCTCACAACAAGACTGACTGAACACAGACGGGCGACGAGGAAAGGTGATGTCAGCAATCACATTGCTGAACACCATCGACTTACCAACCACAACATTGACTGGGACTCTGCGCAATGCCTAACCTACAGCACTGACTATTTTCAACGACTGACTCTGGAAAGCTGGTTTACTAACTTAGAACAGACTCTCCTAAACAGATGTCAACAACTACCCGCCCCATACAAACGACTCATTCACGACATAAACATCACAAACGACCGAAAAAGAACAACCTAGCTTTACCGACAGACCGAAACAGACCAATCACGACCGACTTACGTCACTTGAGTCTTACAGCCAATAACATCACGGCAAAACCAACCGATCATTTCACACGAACTGGAATAAGAACATTCTACTGACAACAATCATTCACTTGACTCTGATGATGACTTCCGCACAGGTTGTCGAAACGTCAGTCACTGCCACCGACAACAGTCCTTCTCAGGACTACACTCACCCGGACGATCAGACTACACCTTCACATGTTACCCCCGGGTTCAAACCATTTACTGCATTACTTATAAAATAATAATAAAAAAAAAAACCTGGATAACATATGGATATGCACAACTGAAAACTAAGCTAAGAGCTCTTGGATAAAAAATATTTTCGAACAGAAGATTTAAAAGAGCCAATGGAGTCTTTCTTTTGAATGTGTAAGGGGATGCTGTTCCATAGTTTTGCTCCACTGGCCTGAAAAGTTGGCCCCCCTTCCGTTTCTCTATTATTGGAGGGGCACACTTAGTTATATTTTCCATAGCGACTGGTTTTGGTGTGTCGGTCTGAGTTTCTCGTTAAAAGTTCTGTTATATAGCTCAGACAGTTATTTTCATCTTTGAGGCGCCTAAATATTAAACTATTCCTTTTAAGCTTTAATTCTTCCTTAACTGGCAGCCAATCCAGTCGTCTGAAAAGCATCTCGCTTCTTTCACCGATATCAGCATCCAAGATTACTCGAGCTGCTCGCTTTTGCAGCCTGGATACGCGGTTAACGTTCTCTTTTGACCCAGTGTACCATGCACATGAACCATACAACATTATTGGCTTGATCAAGGCGTTTAAATATAGCATACGCTCAGCTAAAGGCAGGTTACACGTAATCATCTTCAGCACCGCAATACGTTGTGACACATTTTTACAAATGCTCAGTAAAACTCAAGTGATTGTCTAATATTACTCCAAGTAGTTTCTGTGAAGTTATTTGCTCAATCTCGCTACTGTTGCATGATGATTTAAGATTGGTGTCTGGAGCTTTCTTTTTTAGTCGTTTGCCAGTTACTAGAAGACTTTTTGTAGTAGAGGCATTAAGTACCATATTGTTTCCAGATGTCCAGTCTGCCATCTTGTTTATGTCTTTTCGGAGCCTCTGCTGAACTGCAGGTAGATCTGTGACTACAACGGAAGTACTTAAAGTTGTTTCGTCTGCGTAAATGTTTACAGTTGACTTAGAGACTGAGTTTGGGAGATCATTTACAAAGATGATTAATAGTAATGGTCCAAGACCGATCCTTGCGGAACACCGTGTGTGATCAGCCTGTATTTTGAATGCACTCCATCAATGGGAGCTGAGCTCCTTCTGCCCTTTAAGTAGTTCTTTAACAGCATCAATTCCCTAGATGTTATACCGTATGCCTCGAGCTTGGACAGAAGTATGATGTGGTCAATTAAGTCGAAGGCCCTCTTGTAATCTACCAATACGAGCCCACTGACTTGGTCTATATCCATGTCAGGTAACAACTGATCCGTCAGCGGAATGAGCGCTGTCTCCGTAGAGTAGGATCTTCGGAAACATCGCCAGAAATAGAGGACATTTTGCTCCCGCATTCATTGGTCAACGGATTGGAGTCGGATGAAAACACAGATAGTGGTTAGGACAAGTTCCATATTAAATAATGAGCGAATTAAGTTCTGTGGACCTTCTTTATGGAGAAAAAAGCAAAAAAAAAACAGCTTTGAACATATCTCCTGGTATTTTTAAGGTAAAGCGACTTGTAGCAATTTCCTGTCTGATGTAATGTAAGGGAAAATCTGTACAAAGCTTCAAACTGGCTTTACTTGTAATCGTCTACGGATGTCAGACATTTTGTAAATTGTAGTTTAAACCACTTGCATTAAATAATGGGAAGATCTAGGCAAATCTTACTTGAAAAGGGCTTTTTCTCCCAGTTGAAAATACAGTTCAACGAACGCACTATACAGATCTCTTTGATCTGCTTCCTAGTTTTCGCGCAAGAAAATAAATTTGTGCAAGGCTCTACTTTAGTACGAGAGGGTCTGGATTGAGTTTATTTCCCGTCAAACATTGCTGAGTAAGAAAAATAAATATGGCGACAGTTTAAAGGTTTCGCAGAGGGCTTTTGTTTTAACGCTTTTCCTTCTGATGCGTTCTCAAGGATGGTCTCAGATCACAAACTCCACAGAGCAAAAATAGCAATTTTCAAGCTCTTTTGGAAGTATCTTATTGTCAAGAAATGTTTCTTTTTATGGACGATTTGCCTACTTCGAACTTCCCTTTATTTAATGCGAGTCGGAGCTAGTTGACTTCTTGGAGCTTTGCTTCCAAATCGACGATCCTTTGCCATGGATTACGCTATATTTGAAACAGACTAGAGGAAATGACTAGCCTCGAATACCGAACATTGCAGACATTGCTGGAAGTAAGTAGACAGATAGCTTTTGAATTATTTTTATGCTAGAAGTACAGCTTAATCTCTACTGAACTTGTTTCAAGTCAAAGCTAGAGAATACTCTGACTCGTATTTGCTGTATTTTGGATTTTTGTGGAAATCCCATACATTTCCTTACACGATTTCGCCGCCATTAACTCCTCAATACGCACGCGCGTCCGGCATTTTAACCCAAATATCTGGCAATGCCTTACCTCAAGGTCTACAACAAGTTGTTGCTTCTCGTGTACTTGTACAGGGCTTGATGGAAATTTTTCTCAAAAATTATTTATAGTAAAGAGAGTACTGACATTGGACGATAATTGCTCTTGTCGTCTTTACTTTCTCACCCCTTGTAAAATGGCGTAACTTTGGCAGTTTTCTATGCAGACGGGAAATTTCCTGTATCAATGCAGTGGTTAATAAGCCGACTTAAACGTAAGGAGATTGCAGGGACAGCTATTTTCAGTACCCTAGCACCGAGACCTTCAGATTCCGCCGCCTTGTGGAATGGCTTGAGTTTTAGCAACTCCTCGATCTTTTTCGGTGTGATATGTGGGATGATGAACTGTGGTTTATTCATGCTTTCTGCTGTGAGGTCTTTAATGTGCTTAAGAGGAATCCGTGACGATGAATTTGGTGGTTTATAGCTTTTACAGCTATGGATTTTGCAAAGTAAATATCGTGTGCACTTTGATGCCTTCAAAAGACGTTTCAACGAAAAAAGCACTTTAATAGGCGATTGCTAGCATCTAAAGTAATTGAATCTCCTTATTATCGCAATAATCCGATATAACGATTGGATTATATGACTATAGCCTTCACATAAATGTGCTAAATTTGTTTCAAAATGCTTTGCTACTGCTGAAAAAACAGTGATTTGTGCCTATTTATGCCAGCACAAAGCAACTATTCTACTTCGTCAAAAGCTGTTTAATGGTACTTTCAAGGTGACTATTTGCAAAGATCCTGACTTGAGGTGATATGTCAGTTTCACAAGCCACTGTCTCTTCAGTTTATCTCGTCTAAATCGTCAGGACAAATGATATCTCCTTTAAGGTCATCAAAGTTGATATGAACGTAACCACCAGAACTCTCATCTACAAGTCTGACTTGCGCATATTGACCAATAAACTCCTCTACGTCCCAGCTCTTACGGAACATTGTCTCTGAACAATTCCCTGTCTCATTTCTGACGACCTTAACGTAATGACAAACACAAAAGTTTTTAAACCTTTGTTTCGACAATTGCTGACATATCTAACATGAATATATCGTACATTAATTGACTTGCAATGCTTTGAACTTGTGGAAAAAATACTGTCGTTTCGAGCGAGGGTAAGCCAAAGACAAATAAAGCAAAATATAATGTGCTAGACGCATAGTTGGTTATCTCGTCAACTTTCCTCTGAGGAAGTTTAAAATAAGCAACCTTTATGGATATCACGAAGCTCAAAATGGTTTCGCAATTTTGAAAAAGCAAACCTCTGATACTCTGATCAATCTACTTACACTATTTCACAAGAATTAAAGAAAATATAATGGTCGAAGTGTCGCATAATCTCACCTGGTTGTCAACAATAAGCTCTGCACGAACATTACCTAAGTCACACCCTCCACCGATGAGAAACGAGATATTCTTGCCAACGATACGAAAACAAGGTGAGGTGAGAGTTCCTTGGGGTACATCGGGTCCATTTGAATGCTGAACCCCGGCGGTATCGCTCTCACTGGGCCGTTTCTCAGCTCCCCCTATCCACCAGTCCCCTTGCAGATTGGCGCTTTCTCTGCGGCGATATGTTGGATTGTCCCCAAATGTAGGCTGGTAAATGAAAGCTCTGCCTGTCATTTCCCAGTCGGCGATTCCATCTTCAAAGTCAAAGCTGCAGGCTACATTAAAAAAAGGAAATTTTTATCCACCTGCATATAATCATTCGGTATTCATTCCACTTCACAGTTTTTTATTTGAATACCTTTGCTGCAGAATGCACCAGTGAATCCGTAAGGACATTTACAGCTAAATCCTTTATCAGTGTATCCAGCTTGACATGTGCCATTGTTGAGACAGCGCTGCTGCTGCAGGGATTCTGTTAAAGGCAAAATAATATTTTAGGCTTTTTATAAAATAAGTACAAACAAGAAGCACTTTATCAGTCACTAAACCATTTGGTTTGTTCAGTAGCGATTGATTTATTTTGACTGGGTCTGTTAATTTTAGCAACGGGTATCTTGTTTTTCTTGTTTTTTTTTTGTTTTTTTTTAATATTACAGAGATGACACCACAGGTGTATCTTAGCTTTGATATTCTCCCCTGTCCAGGTGATCCCTCCTAAATAAATAAAAGTTGTCGAAGGATATTTTAATTGACATCTTCCTTGCAAGTTCTCCACCAATCTCTGTTTCTAGAACTACCATACAAACGGTAGGTCACCAAAGAGATAGCGGATAGGCCAATCTTGCTCTTTCTGTGCCCGAACTAGTACTAATCTCACGTGGGCTATTTCTTCGTTTCACAGCATATTTCTCCATAGTTTCATAAAGCAATACTTAAAAAAAAAGGAAAAAAAGAAAGAAAATAACATTTGATGGATAAGTAAAAGTCCCCAGCGTTTGGAAGAATGTCATATATAATAGATGGAAAAATCTCTCAATTTCATAACATCGAAATCAGGTCAAAAAGTTTCTCAGGATGCCTAATGCAATACTGAGGAATCACTTCAATTCAATACAAGTACAAGAATTTCAAGGCTAGTTTAAGAGATAATTCGTCAAACTGATCGCCCACAATAATTTTTCATTGTCTAAAATAACTCACTTTACCTCGATACTGAGATGGGTATAATCTTGTTTACTCTGAAGGTCGGACGAGCCTGGGCTTTCGTCCGAAGCATTGTTTAACTCAAATGTAGTTCCCTCCTTGTGAAGGGCCAACATTTATGGACACACAATTGGGCTCCAAATAACACAGCACATTACAGCTGCCTTGATGGACACCTCTTCAAGCCTAATCAAGAGGTCTTTCATGACTTTTTCCCGTATGGGCTCTTTGAAAAGAATGGATCGGCATTATTGACCTATTTGGTTGACAAACAACAAAACAAGTTCATGCACTGTTTTGGTTTAGTTAACAAATAGAGAAGCCTTGACTGTGCTCTGTTCTTTAGTAAAGCACGCAGGAAGCGGCTAGAGCACCAAAGAAGTGTAGGGAGAAACACGAGACGTCGTCCAGTGTTTCTCCCCACTTCTTGAGGACTTCTGGGTCGAATAAAAACCCGAGAGAAAAAATTCGGGATTTGGTCCCCCATGTTACAAATTGGCAGATGGCGTGACAGCTTCAACTCCATGTTCAGTACCCTGATAGAGCACGCCCTTTCAGCCAATGAAAGCACGCGTTATATCTGAACTTTATTATAAAATAAGACAATGGCAGGGTAAAATTCTTAAGAACTTAATTGGCCTCGAGAGACACTCCATAATGGTTTATTGCTGCCTTTTTTTACTCTGAGAGTTTTCCTGCTACGTTATCCCAGGAGTTTGAAACTTTTACCGAAGAAGGAACTTGTCTTTGGAGATATATCTGTAATTTTACCGTTAGTTTTTGAAAGTACGCTTAATCAAGTTGTGAAAACCACAGGCGAGTTACCCGTCAAAGAGGAAAGAAATTAATGTATATCCCTTCTAAAGTCGATCCTAGCAGAAAGAACTATTAAAAGTGAGAAAGAACCCCACTATGCTCCATATGTCGCTTGCATAATTCTATTGGAAATAGAGTTTCGCCAACAGCGGCGCTAATGCATATTTTTCAGTGAGAAGATATAACAATAAATTACTATTCTAATTGACATTAATTTTCACTCTCATCAGTGGGACCAGTAATGGCGAATCCATCGTTTGTAAATTACCAAAAAAAAAAAAAAGGTTTTATTTAAACTATGGAAATGAATTGAAGGAATATCGGTAAAAAAAAAATTCAAAACACAGTTGACTTACCGGAACATTCAGAGGAAATCAGAATAATGATACCGCTTTGAAAGAAAAAGCTTAAGAGTAAAACGGAAGCTTCGAGTTTCCTTCTGCACGTTTCCGCCATTTATTTGTTTTCTAGGAGAAACATTTACCAGCTACGCGCTGAAACAGCAGTTTATATTATTTTAACAACAGTCATCTCTGTCAGCCGACGGTGAAAAATTGCTGTGGATTTCAATGCGTTTACGTAAATGTTCGCAGAACTTAAACTGACTCCAGTTGGCTTGTTCAACAGAAGTTTTCAAGGAGATATTCTTGCTGTCGTTCGTGGCTAAGACAGGTGCTGCTTTTAAAGATTATGGATTATGTACGCTACTGGACACAAAGATGCCAGCGGGGAAGAGTCATTAGCTATTCAGCCAATCAGACGAAATCAATGGGTAAAACAATTCTATTGCCCTCAAAATGGCTCTATTTGAGGAAACCGTTATCCGAAGTCTTTAGAATCCGTAAAAAACATTTTCTGTTATTTTACGGCATGGGAGGTTGGTTGTCAAGCTCATCTACGGCTGCTTCTCTAAATACGGTATCATTTCACAAAAGCTATAACCTTATCGCTTAACATCATGTATAAAAGTTAAATAGCGGCTTATCGATTAATGAAAGTTGAAGCAATTATTCCGACTGAATGACGAAGATCGCTTAATGTGCAACAGCAGCTTTATATTTTGACGGGCAATTTTAGCAGAGGCTTATGATACGACGAACTTCTTTAAAATACTGAAGTGTTTTCATTAATGACGCACCATTAAGTTAATATGATGACAGGTCGTTGACAGCTAGGTTTTTCATGATCATGAACTTGCCGAGTAAACAAAATAAAAATTAGCAAGGGGTAGGTGTCTCGCAGTGTTTTACGTGAAGCTAAATTTAGAAATTAGAAAGAAGTAAATCAAACGTTACTCATACGGGAGCTGTTGACTATTGTCAAGCGACTAAACTTCTGCGCATGAACGAGCCATGTTAGTAAGCTTGGCGTTATAAGTGTATTTACTCAAGTGTTACTTCTCAAACCTCTCTGATCAGGTAAATTAATTTGCATAGATGCATACACAATGCCATTAATAACTCTCTCAAAAATAAACAAAAGAAGATTAAAAGATTGAGAAATTGATTTGTCTTTTGCTTTATCTGACCGTTCGATACAGGTGGAAGACAATAACATGCGTTTGGGCGCTTAATAGAGGTGACCGCCTGTTAGAGGTAAATATAACAATTAATTAAAGACAAACCATCTACAAAGATGAATAGAAAAGCGCTTTTACGCTGGTGTCTTGCTTAATACTAATGAAACATCATCTCCTTAACAATTTACTCAGCTCTTATTAAGTCTTCCTTTGCTTTTTAAATTACTAATTTCCTTTCTTTTTGTTACTGATACGGCCGTAATTTTAAGGGGCACGACATTTTATGGGTTATTAACTAAGCGTGAGGTCAAGATGGCTGGATATTGGCTGAGGTCTTTTTTTTTTTCTTTGTATTCTTATGTGTCCCTCCTGACAACCAAAAAACGACTTCGAACAGTTGAAATAATTGAAAAGGCTAGCGACAGAAAATGCAAGTCACAACTTCGTGGATATTTTGGCGAAGGGCAAAACACACTACCATTGTAAAATCAAAGATACCTTACTTATTCAGGAACTTGAGCCAGCTTTCAACGTGAACATCGGAAGTGAAAAGCAGTTGCTTTATTAATCTGCTCTAGTGTTTATTGTTAAGTTTTATGCTTAATCTTGGTTCCAGTCCCCTCACCTCGGCTTTATATATGCATAGCTGTTTTAAGTTTCAGCGGTTACTTTTGAAAAGGTATGTTGAGTACATACGAAACGTCAAGTAATAATCAAAATGTGCAAGTTCAATATGTTTATCACTGCTGTTTGTGTGTTATTTTTGAACAAATTCATTGCCCACTCGGTAGACAAATAATTCTCGTACTGTTACAGTACTACATCAAAAGCGATTTAAGCATACTTTCAACGTAACTATTTTCAAACAAAAAAAGAAAAACAGACTTGAGGTGATATGTCAGTTTCAAGAACCGCGGTCTCTTCAGTTTTTCTCGTCAAAATAGTGAGGACAAATGATATCTGCTTTAAGGTCATCAAAGTTGATGTGACCATAACCATCAGAACGCTCATCTACAAGTCTGACTTGCGCGTATTGACCAATAAACTCCTCTACGTCCCAGCTCTTACGGAACATTGTCTCCAAACAGTTTCCAGTCTCCTTTCTGACGACCTAAACGTTACGACAAACATAAAGTAACATTTCAAACCTTCGTTTCGACGATTGCTGACATATCTGACATGAATATATCATACATTAATTGACTTGCAATACTTTAATCTTAGGTAAAAAAAAAAAAAAAAAAAAAAACCTTTCGTTTCGAAGGAGGGTAAGCCAAAGACTAAAAAAGTGAAATATAGTGTGTCAGACGCCAAGTTGTTTATCTAGCAGACTCTCACTTAAGTAAACTCAAAATAAGAAGTTTCTAATTAAAAAAAATATTTAAAACGTAAAACCACACGTTTTCAACACTTCATTGTTATTAGGGTCATCATCACTTACCCAGATGATGACCAAAGGTAAAAAATGTCTAAATTTTACTTTTTAAATATATTTTCCCCTATCTTTATCTCATTTAAACCTAAGCGAACTCTATGGATATCACGAGGATCAACATGGCTTCGCAATTTTAAAAGACCAAATCTCTGATACCTTGATTAATCTACCTAAGCTATCATGATTTTAAACGAATCGAAGGACACACAATAGTCAAAGTGAATAATCTCACCTGGATGTTGACAATAAGCTCCACACGAACTTCATTTATTTTACATCCCCCACCAATAAGAAACGAGATATTCTTGCCAACGATACGAAAACAAGGTGAGGTGAGAGTTCCGTGGGGGTTGTCGGCTCCATCTGGATGCTGCTTTCCTGGGGGATCGCTCTCATTGGACCGTTTCTCGGCTCCCCCTATCCACCAGTCCCCTTGCAGATTGGCGCTTTCTCTTCCGCGAGCTGCTGGATTGTCACCAAATGTAGGCTGGTAAATGAAAGCTCTGCCTGTCATTTCCCACCCGCCGATTCCATCTTCAAAGTCAAGGCTGCAGGCTACATTAAAAAAAAAAAAAAAAAAAAAAAAAAAGAAAGTTTTTATTCCCCTGAACACACTATGATTATCATTTGTTAATAATTCCACTTTGCACTTTTGTGTATAATTACCTTTCTCGCAGCGTACACCAGTAAATCCGAAAGGACATTTACATCGAAATCCTTTATCAGTATACCCAGCTTGACATGTGCCATTGTTGAAACAGGGACTGCTGCTGCAGGGATTCTGTCGAAGACAAAATGACTGCGTTTCATAAAAATCCATGGTTAGTTTACTTGCCCAGGTTATCATGCAATCTCAAAGGGACACATTTGTGCTGGAAGGATAACTTCTTCAGGCTTTTTGATAACAGAAGTAAGTGCGGACAAGAGCTAGTTAAGCTTTATCAGTCATTAAGTTAGAAAATCTATTAATCACGGTCCTGGATATTTGATTTGTTGGTTATTGGTTGATTGATTAAGAACTGGTCCCTTAATTTTAGCCACGGGTATCTTGTTGATTCTTTTTTTTACATTCTAGCGATGACACCGCCGGTATATCCTAGCTTTGATATTCTCCCTCCAGGTGACTCCTCATAAATAAATTAAAGTTGTCGAGGGATTTTTTTATTGAAATTTTCCTTGAAAGTTCTCCACCAATCTCTGTTTCTAGAACCACCATACAAAGAAAAGGTCACCAAAGAGATAGATGGCCAATTTATACCCTAATTATGCCCGAACTAGTACTAATCACGAGGGCTATTTTGTAGTTTCACAGCATATTTCTCGACAGTTTTATAAAGTATCACTTGAAAAAAAGCCGTTTGATAGATAAGTAAAAAGTCTCGAGCGATTGGGACAGTATAATATACAGAAAAATCTCTCAATTGCATAACATCGAAACCAAAACGTTCCTCAAGATCCGCGGTGCTTTACTTAAGAATCACTTGTTCAATACTTGTGCAATTGGAAGACTACTTTAATCCGTCAAACTGATCGCCCACAATAATTGTCCATTGTCTAAAACGAGTTACTTTACCTCGATACTGAGATGGATATAATCTTGTTTACTCTGAAGATCGGACGAACCTGGACTTTCGTCCGAAGCATTGTTCAGCTCGCAAATATAGTTCCCTCCTTTCGAAGGCCCAACATTTATGGAAACACAATTGGGCTCCATATAACACAGCACATTACAGCTGCCTTGATGGGGCACCTCTTCAAGCCTGATCAGGTGGCCCTTCATGACTTTTTCCTGCAAGGATTCTTTGAAAACAATGGATCGGCATTCTTGACCTATTTGGTCTGCAAATAACAAAACAAGTTCATGTACAGTTTTGGTATAGAACAAGATAACTGCAGAGTAATATCTTCAAGAAATTTATATGCCTCTAGAGACACTGGATAATGGTTTGTTGCTGCCTTTTTGTACTCTGAAAGTTTTTCCTGATACGATATCCTAAGAAATTGAAACTTCTGCTTAGGAATTTCGAAACCTTTTCCTCCTCGATTCCTCCTCAGCCACTGGAATTAAGCAGATGCTTAGCACATTGGTTTGTGTCAGAGAATTGCCTTTGATTGAAATGAAACTTCGAAAAACAGAGTATGCCATTAAATGAAAACTGATGCACGATTATTGAGTTTCTAGCCACCTGATTGGCAGAACAAAGCCATATTAACCTAGCTCCTGGTAACCCAGCTCCGAGCTCATAACCTCTAATCAGCGCCAGAATAAGTTCACACGTCATGTCTGAAGAGCTGAGTTCTGTTTATGTGAAGAATAACATTCTTGTTCTTCCACATTCTTAATCATTAACAGACTCTCCTCCCTCATTCAAAGTTGTCTAAAATTGATGGAAACACGATACAACATTGTTTTGGGGCGGAAAGAGGGGAAATGGTTAACTTGGCAAGCGTAAAAGAGATTTATTGTAGTAATACGGGGTTGAAAAATATCAAAAATCTTGCCACCGATTGTCTGAATGACCGTATTAGAAATTTCTTAAAAATGAAGATAAAGGAGAAGTCTGTTTTAACTTTATGTTATCTACTTCATGTTTACTTTCGACTAAGTCAGCTTTGGTATGGGCACCACTCGGTACAAGCTAATAGGGATCGGTTATGTAGTTATTTTGTGACGTTACAGTCGAGTTGTTAGCTCAGAAAACTTTTAGCAACATTGTTTTTGAGGTGATATCTTTGAACAAACCTGTGCACTTGTGCAAGATGAAAGGGACATTTCAGCAGTCAGGAGGGCAACACCAAAGAAGACGTCGATCAAAAAAATTAATTTCTATTTTTATTTTTGATTTCAAAAATGGCTGCATGTGTTTACCATGTCTTACGGTGCCACACTTCAACTTCAGCATAACGTATATAAGCAGCGTTGAGTTCCAAATAGAAATTCAAAAGATTTGCCGTCGCAGTTTCCGTTCGCGGACGACGCAAATCTTGGTGATTTCACGTTTTGTAGAGGACGGCTAAGAAATGTAAAAAGTTTTAAAACGCACGTGCTGGCCATTGTTCTTTTATGTTGCCACAACCTCGTTGCCATTAGCGTCCTAAAAACGATCAAAAAGTTGTAATGAGCCATATAAAGGAGAAGGAGCCGGTCAACCAAGAAAGTTCCAAAAACGACTCATTTTTCGAAAAGTCACCAATTTACGTAAGGAAAAGGGCAATTTCACTGTTAGGAAACTGATGGAAAAAGAACATTTAAATATATAACAAGTTTCTTTTGGAGCCATGCAACACTTCCTTCATTTGAATGGCTATCGTCACGAGTTTGCGTGACTTGTAAGGTACAATAAACCCTTTCATTTCATCGTATTTCTCTTGGGAATTTACTCCGAAATCTGAATTTAGGATTCATAGTGTGTTAATATCATTAATTTTGAACCAAAAATGCATCGAAAGAGTTGAGAAAAAGTTTAGATTGCGATATTCAACGGTTAACCACAAGTATAAACGGGACATAAACGTACTTTTTAAATTTATTGTCAAATATGATCAATAAATTCGTCAGGAGCAAGCGCGAAACAATGCCTGAAAAAAAATCGCTTCGCCAGTGCTTACTATTTAAATTCCTTGAATTTAGTTTTCGAAAGGCAGCAGATGCTTCATTAGCCTTTCAGGAGTGCTTTTAGATCGGAATCAACTCTCTCACATTTAATTTGGTTACTATGGAAGACGAAATACGAATTGACGTCATAGTGGTTTTTATTTCTGCCAGAGGAAAAATACTGTTTGACTGAAAGGGATACGATACACGTTGGGATTCGAGCAAGAGGGAGCCGAGCCTTGTACAGTTTGTCACAAAGCCACATCTCATCTAGTCACAAATTAAAGATCCCCTTCACAAAGAGGTTGCAACAGAGTATTTGCAATTGAAACAATAGAAAGCTTACCTATGACGAAGCTCTCAAACGTTAAGAACACACGGAAAGACACTTAGTATTGATAAAGTAAAGAACATAGCCAGCTTACCAGAACATCCCCAGCAAATTGGAAAAATGACTGCAGAGAAGTAAAAGCTACATAGCTGGATAAGGATGCTGATCTCAATATAAAATTTTCGTTTCAACTTTGCCGCCATTTGATAATAAATGTATGATGTTTTGATATCACGGAGGGGCAAGCTATAGTGAAACCACGTTTCAAATCTTTCCAGTCTTAAACACTTCCAAACAGTGAGTCCAGCTTACACTCAAAGATGAAACCTTGCAGTGGCACTTCAACACACTATCCTCGCTGAACATCTTCTTTCACCAGAATTTTCTCATATTGAGGCCAGTGCTGTTTTACTGAATTAGCATATGACAGGTGCACAATCGGCGTGTGATCTGACAGGCAGAAAATATGCGTTATGCCGATGTTTTCATTTGCATTTGTTTATTTAAAATTCTAGCGGCAATTATACACATCCTCCCTCAGAGATAAATATACAAAATAGGCTACTTCTCAAGCTTTGGTCAATTGTCAATTGTTTGGTCAAGCTTTCGTCAATTGTTTTAAGTCGAGAAGACCAGCTTTCAAGACAACTGTCTGTTCATCTAGAAACAAGATATTTTGACCACAGCATTTTTCTACGTGCATACAGATAGAAGTAGATAATTATATTTTTTTCGGGGAAATTGTATCGCTAAAGGGATGGTATTGCATTGAAAACATCAACTACTTATGCTGCATGTTTAGATTTTAGACTGTACCCAGATTTCATTTTATTCTTGAACGATGTGTTCAGAATATGAATTTTTACCAAGAAAAAGGAAAAGCTTAAAAAATGACCTAACAATGCCAGTCACGATTATGACAAAATTTACAGGCTAATGAATAATGTTAATTTTCTTTCTTTTATTTTTAATTTTTCTCTTTGAACACAAAATGTCACTTGAATTTGATTAATCTGACAGGTGTTAATATCTTCTTCTGCAAACAGCCACAATATTGCTCTTAAGATTGTATACATGTTATTAGCTAACCTTTGTTGCGAAATCTAGCTAGCATATTGAAGAACTTTTTGTTTGATGCCTTTACGTTCATTGTTGCACTGAGAGGTCGTCAGTGTAACCGAATAAAGTCACAAGAACGTGCAAAAGCAAAACAAATCGATCGCGACGAATAAAATAGGATGACACTATAGAATAGAATTCAAAGAAAACTACTCTTTTACAGTAGCCTTCCTCTTGCTTGAAAATATGCTCGTCAATTGTTCCGAGAAAATGCATCAGTGTTGCGAAGCGAACGGATTTCCCGGCGAGGACTGAGCTTAAAGAGTACTGTAAACATCGAGGGACATCTAATTTCCATGATAAAAATATGAGGGTATTTCAGTCAAGAAAGAAAAATGCTCTCGTACCGCGTGTTTTATAGCCTTCGAATATTTATGTTGCAAGTGGAAAAAACGCTCAGGCTCAGCGTGGAAAACTCTTCAGCTGCGAAAGAAATCGACTTTTTCAAAGTTCTACCTTTTGCACACTAGGACAAACAATAACAATATTTAAACAATCTACCACCTTGAAGCGACAGGTAAACAAAGAATTTAGTCATGTTGGACGTGTGGTTTCAAAATTGGGGAATATTGATTCCCCAATTTTAGCTTCAGGAATATTGGGTCACATGACATCACGTTAAAATCAATAGCACGCCAAATGAAGTATGTGGCACTACAATCCAACATGTATTTTTGCGCAAGTGCGATTGGTCAAATATCCCCAAATTAAAACTGGAGAATATCCAAAGATATACCTCAAGAGATATTTCCCAATTTTTCCAACCTTACGTCCATTATGGAAAATTCTGAGGTTACAATTCAATTCAGGATGAGAAAGCTTTGTGTAGTTGTTATGGATGTTTTTTTGTTCATAAAATTGTTTCAGAGATCATTAAAAGTGAACGTCCCACGCCGAAAACGGCAAGCTGTTGGTAAACATTTTTCCCAAGCGTTGAAAAAATTAGAAGGATAATCGACATAATAGCCTCCATTTGGCGTATATTTTTCCTTGGACATTACTTGTTCCGAGATGCAAACAGTTTTTTGAGAGCGAAGATCGGGAAAACTGTGAGCTTCGAGAATGTCCGCGGATAAATATCCCAGCATATTTTCGCGCCAAATAGAGGCTACTGTTTAGATAGGCCACCATTCGTTTCAGCTCACTAACGTATCAAACCACGTGGGACGTTAGGAAAACATGAGAAAAGACGATAAATTACGAGCCTATGGCGAGTGATTTACAAACTTCTTAATTGGATCATCAGAGTAATACTGTTTAAGTTATTAAGCAACCAGAGCAGCGTGGCTGTGCATATCTAACCAGACAAAGTTCCGGTCACTTTAGGAAGTTAGCGAAGAATAGTAATATGCTCACCTGTGTCTTCTTCTCCCGGTATATCTCTTCAAAAAAAAGTGTGGCGGTCGCTTAGGAGAAAACTGGAGTTTTTCTTCAGCAACTGTATTGTACGATGCCATGTTATTATCATTTCGAATCATCAAATCCCTCCTTCGTGTTTTTTAACTTATATCAAAGTCTTATTCTTTAATTCAGTTTCCTTGATTACTACAAATGCCTAAATTATCCTCAGAAATGTGTCTCATCGACCCACAATAAACCAGAGGAAGAGTGCTTGCTCATACAAAACCACTGTGTCCGCTATGCTATTAAAGAGTTCAGTTCATGCTCATATCGTGCGTATATCGAAGCATGAATGCACTTGAAAAATTCTTAAGTTACTATCGGTAACCTTGTGCAACGCCTGAGCATCTCTCGTGCTCTCCAAACTTCCCGGGCTTCCCGTAGGCACGCTAAGCGTTGCATGACATCTCAAAGAACGACTGTGCAAAAGAGGATGATAAATGGCTACACAAGAATGCTAAGATTAAGTCCTCTTGTGCTCCAAAATCAAAACCTACACTAGGTAGATGTTTCAAGATTGAAAATATGCACATTTAAAATCCTGTTCAATTGGCTTTTTTATTTGTTACCTTACTTAGAATCCGGCCATGCAGTTCATCACCAGGGGGAAGGGGTCGGAGTATTTTGGTTGTGTCACGATCCACCACCTGCTCCCCACCCATCCCCCCCCCCCGTCAATAAATGATGGCTGGTCTCTCAACAGAACTAGATGTTTGGTTCGGTTACACTTAACCATAAATTAAACGTCAATAGACGAAACATACCCGTTTTGTCGCCATAAATAAATGCAATCAAGCTTCCTACCATCGGCCATGAAACAAAAAATTATTATCAACAGATAGAATCATGTAATTGAACTGGAGTAATATTTTTTGAGAAATCAGCCAACGATCGATCTAAGTCTTGCTGAAGCAGCATCAAACAAAATCATTTGAACCCTCTTTAAACTCCAAGAGTGACCAGAAGCTAATTTCTCCTGACATTAATACTGTTAAATCATTCATTAACATCATGAGAATATAGGAAATAATCACCAACCCAAGAAGCTTTGATTGCTAAACGAATTCTCGTTGTCAGTACCAAGGGAAATGTATAGAGAACAGTGTGGAGAATATGCATACTAATGTCAGGGTGTAAAGGTTTAATCATATTTCCGAATTTACTAGAGCCAGAATCAAACCCGGACAGAAGCAACGATTTTGCAAAAGTCCATTTCACACAAGTCAGAGCTCCTAGCAGAAGCCTTTTGGTCGAAGTTAATTTATTCTGACGTAGACTGACTCCGAGCAATATTTATTTTGAAATTGCGTCATAGACCTCTTTTAAGAAATTCCGTTCTTTACTAAGTATTAGTAAAGCTTTGAAACCTTTCGCGAAATCATTACTACTATACTTGTAGCCAGTAGTTCGTTTCAAACAAATCTTATGCAACTTTTGCACATTGTTTCTTAGCAGACTTCGGCGTCGGCTTTTTGCTTCTAAACAGAGTTTTATAAACAACCTTTGGAATTATGGAGTATCAGGTAATTGAATCTGCACTTGTCAAAGCACCCCCGCTATTTTGAGTGATTTTGACCCATTCAAAACGATATGAAAGTGGATGCAAATTTTCTTTGTCAACTATTGATTACGGATTAACGCGATCAAGCGTTGAATTGACCTAGCGTCCTTATGCTTACATTGAAATTACAAATTGTTCTTTTCAAATGCGCAAACGTAAAGCCGATAAGCTTAATACATGTAGGTTGCCGTCATTTTTGTCACCAAATAAGGTACACTTCTTTGCACGGAAGCTTAATATGGTCTGTAAAGTATGATAATATTGACGCCGAGAATAAAGAATAGCAATATAGGACGTATACAACTCAACTTGACTGCGAAACCTGGTTAAAATTTTATCATGATAGACAGTAAAAATTCTTTTCACGATCTGGAGGAAGTATTGTGTAGCCTGCAAGCGTCCCTGCGAGCCTATTCCGGAGAGAAATCAACCTCTTTGGATCACGGCAGTACAAGGAAAGAGGAAAGATACGGCAGCACTCAACATATATTGAAAGAAATTCCAACATCGGACTGCAATGATGAACTTGAAATTGAGGACATTCTAATGGAAATACTGCTGCATCAAAAGCTGCACACGTCTAAAGAATACTCTTTGAACGGTCAAATAATTAAAGTGTACGTATTAGATGACACAGAACTTTAACGATTGGTTGTAGGTAACTGTGGAAGCAAGGTACTCTCTTCGGTTAACGAAGCCCTCAAGTCACATCGCCTTAGACTGAGAAAATGTGGATTGTTACTATTTACAAATGCATTATATAGGAATTCAAAGTTCTTGAGCAGTGCTTGAATTATTCGTCCATAGCTAGGCCGGTGCTTAACTCCGGTTTCTGCAGCATGAAGCAACTAGGAGTATTTCTACTCCCCCTGGATGGGATGCCAGCCCATCGCATCACGAAAGTACTATAAGCTAAATGACCAAATTTGAAAATAGGGACCTTAAGAATCGGACAAATCTATGACGCGGACGGGACACCATAACCAAGAAAAACTGGGAACCAGAAACTCGTCGGTCACGTCACTTGTAAAGATTAAGGTCGGCACACACGAGGGGACTAGTCCCTGCGACTAGTCCCAACGACCAGTTTCATGCGACCAGTCCCTTCGTGTGAACTACACATTTCTGTGGTCGCACAAATTCAAACTGGTTTGAATTCGTGTGACCAGTCGCAGGGACTTGTCGCATGAAAATAATGTTTGTCCCTTCGTGTGAACTGTTTGTGCGACCAGTTCCTGCGACTAAACGGTAAATTAGCCTATCACGGGTCAGTATGATGCGTTAGTTCCGGTATTTGTAACCATTGCAGTTTCTATGAATATTCCCTGAATTCTAGATTTCTACAACTGATGAATAAAAAAGCTATTTCTAGTTTTGTAAACATATACAGATGTCTTGGAGCCGTTTTGATGGAATTTTTACCCAATTTGACTCTGTGTCTGTTAAAAATTAAAAACAAAACAAAACAAAAACGGAACACGTAAAAGAATGAATCATCCGACTGAATAAGTGTAGTTCATTTGCGTTGATGTTTAATAGTCCAATTTTGTTTTCGTGTAACGCCCCAGACTAAGAAACATCTTTTGCCTCTCAATTTTCCTATGTTCTTGTGCAATTGAGTGCCCTCGTGTAAACGCCTTAAGGGACGAGTCCCTGCTACCGATCCCCTCGTGTAAACCCTTCAAGGACTTGTCGCAGGGACTAGTCCCCTCGTTTTTTTTTATGTTTAAGGTGGACGGCCGGGCCCCCGATGAAGGGCGTGTGCAATGCCCGCCGACCAACAGGACTAATCCCACCCATGGCTTGCGTGCAATGCCTTAGGGTTAGGGTCCACCAGTAACGAGGGTCACCAGACGCCAAACTCGCTGGGGAATCGAACCCCACCTCACAGAAACAAAAATTGGGTACACAGAACTAAAACGAACAAGGACAAACAGACCAGTGCAGTACACCAACAAAAGGAGACCAGCACATGGACAACAAAACAAATACTCACGAAAGGCTACTGTGCAGTGCACCAACAAAGGAGACCCAGCACAAGCAGCGGACAGACACACTTACAAAGTAGACAGAACGAACGATACTGGCCCAGTGCAGTGCACCAACGAAGGAGACCCAGCACATGGGTTACGAAACAGATACTAACAATTAGGCTACTGTGCAGTACACCAATGAAGGAGACCCAGCACAAGCAGCACAAAGACACGCTCACTCAAGCAAAAGATCACACGTCACTCAAGCAAAAGAAGAACGAGGCTACTGTGCAGTACACCAATAAAGGAGACCCAGCACGAGCAGCACCGAGACACACTCATTCGAGCAAAAAAAGGAAACTAAATAACTACGGGGAGCAGGACTAAATGGAAAAGACAAGGGAGTCGTTTACCACTGAAGCTATGATGCCACGGGCGCCCCACTGACGATGGAAGACGCGACGACGCCTGTCAGACTTGCACCGCCTGAAGGAAATTGGTAAATAAAACTTCAGGCGGGCCTTGATAGAAGCAATCACCGCCACAGCGCCAGGACGAACGTTACGGAAACGGAAATCGTTCCTACTCCGCCAAATACAAAACTTAGAAACATTGAGCAGATAGACAAAGACATGCGGGACAGAAACCAGTTCACTAGAGTTGAAACCAAAGAGGACATGACGTAAAGAGATGGCAGGACACATAGGAGAGAAGGAAAACAGCAAGGACTGGACCCAGGCGAGAACACTCTGAGCAAGTGGACAGTAGAAGAACAAATGCTTGAGTGACTCGACCGTGGGTCCACAAAAACACGAGAGAGGAACAGATAAACCAAAAGAGGAGAGACGCCGGGCGGTGTACAGGACGCCGTGCGCAATCTTCCAATTTAGGTTGATGACACCACGGTCAAGATAAAAGAAGGATAGGGCACGCCACGTGGCAGGCCAGTCAAGGTTGGGATAGATGAATAGAAACTTAAGGACACAATAAGGCTGGACCATGTTCTCAGAGAGAAGATATAGGTAGCAAGACTTGGTAGACATAGTAAGAACGGGAGAACAAACAAGAGGGCATGAAGAGCCGTAGACTAAAGAGTTTTTTGACGTGGCGAAAGCCCCGTCGAGCTTACGCCAGGCCAAAACCAGAGCTTGATCGAAGGGCGGCAAGACCCTGAGGTCGAAACTAAGAGGACGAGAAAACACAACAAGAGGAGAGACACCAAACAAAGAGTTAAACCAAAAGGACATGAGAGCGACCCAACTGGATGGGGAGGAGACGAATCTCCTCACCCATTGACCAAGGAGGGCCCTCACCTTGGACTGAATATTAACCACAGAAAAACCACCAAAAAGGGGAGATTGAACCACGGCCGAACGGGAGACGAGCTCACACTTGCCAGACCAGAAAAACGAGAAAACAAGACGGGAAAGCTTCGCCTCCACCCAGGTCGGCGTGTGTGCCGACCTTTAAGACAATGTGACTAAAATGAGTACGCGACGTTTCCGCGAAAGTGGTAAGTCACATATGCGTTCATTAAATGGTGTCGTTTCAAGAGACTAGAAACTTAGTTTTGGAATGTTATGTTGATGCAATTATTGACGAAGACGATTTTATGCTCCTCTATGACATTAATCAGTCAAAAAATCGCGAGTACGTTTCCACACGAAAACTACGAACTCTTTAACTTCGATGCCTTGGACGCGGTCGAGTGTGTAGCTGACTTTCGTGTCGAAAAACAAGATATTTCAAGATTGGCTGATGCTTTGGGTATCCCTCCGGTCATTAAGTGCCAGCAAAGGAGTATATCTGATGGTACTGAAGGACTGTGTATGCTTCTGCGACGTTTTGCTTATCTCTGCCGCCTCAGTGATATGATTGCACTATTTGGACGTTCTGTTCTCGTTATAAGCATGATCACCAAAGAAGTTATGAATTTTATTTAAAACAATCACCAACAGAGACTAACCCAGTGGAATCAGTTCTTTTTACTTACACATTATGCGTTACATTCACGTACACTGAGTAGTTCCAACAGTTGTAAAAAATGTAATTTGTGCAAATTATTGTCTATTCGTGCGGTTGCCAGAAACAACTAGCGATTCCCAAGCTACGAAAGCAATTGAGAAATTATTAAACAGGAACAACGCTTTAAATTAACTGAAAGCCAGCCGAAAAACAATAAATATACGAGAGGTTATTTTGCGCATTTGCCCGGCAGGTTACATAACTCGGAAGTTTCGTATGGATTAGCAAGAAAATTCAAAAAGCGCTAGTTACAATAATTTACAATGGTTTCTTTCTCCTTTCAAAACTACATATCGCTTATGTAAACTAAGACAGCCATTAAAGCACTAAATGATAACTAGTCTATTTTGGTGATGCCTAAACATAGGAAAAATTAAGCAAACCTTAATATTTCGGCACAGCTAAAAAGTAAACCAACAGTGAGGGTCTGTTTTCGCAATGGATTTATGTTGATAAACAACATTCGTTGGTATTGATCGTGGGTTCTCTCGAGTTTTTTTCTTACCTTAAAAAAAAAACTTGCTATCGAAAATTACTGTCGTTTCGACAAAACGGGACTTGCCCTGGTTTATCGTCGGGAAGGTCAACAAGACGAGAGGCCAGAACGGTAACTAAGGGCAACCAAAGTTAATTATGCAGACTTGCACTTCTGGTCTACGTCAACGTCATAGATTTGTCCGATTCTTAGGCCCGGTTCAGACGCCGATCTTTTCATGAGCCGAACCTAATTCCTTGAATTAAGTACATGAAAAGATCGGCGTCTGAATCAATTTGGAACGGCTAGTTCATTTGGAACGGCTCACCCGTTTTTCCCGCCTGGCTTAGCCGAGAGTTTCGCCTATAGAACGCCTTTGGAACGGCTTTAATTCAGACGCCGTACTTTTCACGTGTCGATCCTAATGCACAAATTATTGTAATGTATTTTGCAAGCAGTCTGACTGGTTTTACTGAAACTGAATTTGGAACGGCCGAAAAGAAAGGCATCTGAATCAGCAGGCGTATTTTTGTTAATTTGGGTCGGTCCAAATTCGAATTGAGTTCGGCTCATGAAAAGTTCGGCGTCTGAACCGGGCCTTAAGGTCCCTAATATGGCGTCCGCGCGGCCGATCCTCAAAAATTTCAAGTCGAATTTTTCGTTCATTTGCGATCGAGTTAGACCTTGTGGAACTCAGAATGTAAAGTAACAATGCTATAGAATATTCTGCTTGGAAAAGAATGGATATCAAGGTCTTAAAGGTGACAGAATAAGCTATCGAGTCAACGACACTACGATTCTCCAAGGCGACGCGAATTATGGACGTAAAGTGAAAACGAACTTTCGGACTTCAAGCAGGGCCTAGCGACAATTTGGCGATTCGATTACCCGGTAAATATTATGTTTGAGTAACAATGTGTTCAACAGTATTGTTTAATAGAAGATTTTGTGTCAAATTGAAGTTTTACGCATGATGCACGATCCTCGCAGTATATAGCGCTATTTAAGCAATAGCGAAAATCAGACCTGAAAAAAAATTCAGGCCTGTACGGGATTCGAACCACTGACCTCTGCGATACTAGTGCAGCGCTCTACCAATTGAGCTAGCAAGCCTACTGGGAGCAGGCCGTTAAGTTGATTCGTAATAAACCCGTGAAAGTGATAAATCAGATACAATGAAAATATATGAACTTCATAAAATTTGAACAATGAAATCAGAACTACATGTCCGCGGCATTTATTCTTATATTCATAGAGTAATTGTACTGCAAGGTAATGAAGTTTACCTCCAATATCTTCACTGTTACAACATAGCAATATCAATAATTTTGTAAAGCAAACAGCTGAATGACTTTCACGCCCATTATGGGAATCACTTTCTCTTGAATATGATCAATGCAGTGTAAATATTATTGTAAGCATTAGCACGAATGTGAATTCATACACCTACATTCTTGAAGACATAACTCATGTTTTCCTATTAAATTAAATGTTATTAAAAGTTCTGTCAATTTTTGATTTCTCTGTTGTTTACATGGAAGTTTATGGGTGGATACAAAGATATGTTCCTGATGTTATTTTATGTAAGGTAAGCAGATATCTGCATGTAGTAATTTTGATAATTAGGCTGGTTATTAAGTTTCCTAGCTCATTTCTGTTGATCTAAGACATTACCTCCTTGCTACTTATCTGCAAAAATTGTTGTTGGGCAATGCAAACAACCAACATACCCAAACTCTGCCAAAAGATGCAAATTTCAGGAAGGAAAAACAAAGAGAGACATCAAAACAAATGGTGGCAGCCATTGCAGAAACGTTGACTTCGAATTCTCGCCTCGGAATACTAGGCCTCGTGGATTCGCCAGGGCAATGCTTAAATAAAAGCGAGTCGTCTAATTTCGCTGCAAGCGGCAACCTAGCGATAAAATCAGTGTTTGTAAACATCGTTTACTCCCCCATTTTGAATTCTCAGGTGGGTTACCGCTGTACACCCGTTCCCCGTTCCCCGTTCCCCATTCCCCGTTCTCCGTTACTAGTTTTAGTAACCTCCAAAATATTTCGTGATTTTTATCTTTCATCTTGATTTTTTAGTTAAAACGTAATGTGCACCTATCGCTTTTTTCGTCGGAAATAAGTTCTTTAAGTAGTCTTCTTTCGCTCGAGCTTGTTTTTTGGAAAAGATGTTTCTTAAAAATTTACTGCGCATTGTGTTTCCTTTCTTGGTTTCTCCAAAACTTGGACTTTTCACAGGCGCGTGTTACACGTAAGTGTCAATAGGTTTAATCTATACTGAATGAATTTTCGGCTAAAAATTGTTAATATATGTCAAGAAATTTTATTGAAAAATTTTCACTTATTAGGAGCTCCGCTTTTACGCTTGGCTAAATCTATATATTAGACATTTAGTGTACTTCAGTACGCCATGGACTTTGGAACTCAAAGGAGTCCCTTAAACGGATTACAAAGTGGACAGCCAGTTATTTTACACAACCTGTGGTGTACTATCCTGTTCCTCTAGTATGCCATTCAGTGCCGCTACATTTATGACCTCCTTGACAGCAGGAAATATTCCAAAACAAGTGGAAATCGGAAAGAATGGGTAAAAGATTACAGACCAAGGAGGCAGAGAACCGTTCGAAGCAAGACTAAGAGAGACAAACGAGGCGCTCTTCCGCCAACTGTGTACGAGAATGAAAGAGTTCCATAGCAAGATCGCGGAGACTGATAAAAGCATCGATAAGATTTGATCTGTGATAAGCAAGGACTTTGAGATCCTTATGCGACTCCTCGCACAAGTACACCACTTGGTGAAGCAGGCTATTAATACGTCCAGCGGTAACAAAGATGCTGTAATTACGCTAATAAGACACACAGTTGAAGACCAGAAACCTAATTTTTAACGCACAAATTATAGGATTAACCTGATTATTAGCTTATGGGAAAAACTGTAGTTTGTTATGAAAAATTGCAGCCAAATCCGCGCGTTTATTTTGTTTTATAAACAATATTTCAAAAAATTAACCGTCAGCCGTCAAATGAAATTAATTCAACCGATCTGATCCTAAACAGAATCTTCTTGAAGCTTTTGCAAATATAGATCTCGCAAAGTAAATAACGTGTGACTCTTAATGCCTTCAACAGACGTTTCAACTAAAAAACAGCACTTTAATAGGCGATGGCTAGTATCTAAAGCAATACTCCTTACTGTCGCAGTAAATCGATATAACCATTGCATTATATGTTAAGAGCCTTCACAGACACGTGCATCAAATTGTTTCAAAATGTTTTGCTACTGTTGACAAAAACAGAGTGATTTGTACTACGTCAAAAGCTGTTTAATCATACTTTTAAGGTGACTATTTGCACAAATCATGACTTGAGGTGGTAAGCTACTTTCAAAAGTCGCTGTCTCTTCAGTTTTTCTCGTCTAAATCGTGAGGACAAATGATATCTCCTTTAAGGTCATCAAAGTTGATGTGTCCCCAACAACAATCCGTTTCGTCAACGAGTCTGACTTTGGCGTATTGACCAATAAACTCCTCTACTTCCCAGTTCTTGGGGTACATTGTCTCAGAACAGTTTCCTGTCTCTTTTCTGACGACCTTAACGTAACAACAAACACAAAAAGCTTTTAAACCTTTGTTTCGACGATCGCTGACATATCTAACACGACTACATCATACATTAATTGACTTGCAGTGCTTTGAACTTAGGGAAATAACAATCTGTCGTTTCGAGTGAGGGTAAGAGAAAGACAAATAAAATGAAATTTACTGTGTCAGACGCATAGTTGGTTATCTCGCGAACTTTCCACCGAGGAAGCTCAAAATAAGCAAAATTTATGGATATCACGAAGCTCAAAATGGTGTCGCAATTTAAAAAAAAAAAAACAAATATCTTATACTCTGATCAATCTACTTAGGCTGTTTCACAAGAATTACAGGAAACATAATGGTCGAAGTGCCGCATAATCTCACCTGGTTGTCGACAATAAGCTCTGCACGAACTTTACTTAAGTCACATCCCCCACCAATGAGAAACGAGATATTCTTGCCGACGATACGAAAGCAAGGTGAGGTGAGAGTTCCGTTGGGTACGTCAGCTCCATCTGGATGCTGCCATCCTGCTGGATCGTTCTCTTTGGGCCGTTTCTCAGCTTCCCCCACCCACCAGTACCCTTGCAGCTGGGCGCTTTCTCTACCGCGTGCGACTGGATTGTCACCAAATGTTGGCTGGTAAATGAAAGCTGTTCCTGTCATTTTCCACCCACCGATTCCATCTTCAAAGTCAAAGCTGCACGCTACATTAAAACAAAAAACAAAAAACAAAGATATTTTCATACCCCTGAATACTCTTTGATTATCATTCGGTATGGATTCCACTTTACAGTTTTGTATTTGATTACCTTTCTTGCAGTATATACCAGTGAATCCTAGAGGACATTTACAACGAAATCCTTTATAAGTGTATCCAGCTTGACATGTGCCATTGTTGAAACAGGGACTGCTGCTGCAGGGATTCTGTTCAAAACAACATGACTGAGTATCATAAACATTTATAGTTCACTTTCCCGGGTTATTATGTAAACTGAAAGGAACACATTTTTGCTGAAACGAAGACTACTCGAGGCGTTTTGATAAGGTTAGTGCAGACAACAACTAATTACACATCAATCATTCAATCAGAAAATCTACCAATCGCTGTACTCAATATTTGGTTTGTTGAGTGCCGGTTTATTTGTTTTGAATGGGTCCCTTTATTTTAGCCACGCTTATCTCGTTATTTATTTTCTTAACATTGTAGGAATGACACCACTGGTGTATCTTAGCTTTGGTATTCTCCCTTCACGTGACTCCTCATAAATAAAAAAAAAAAGTAGTCCAAGGATTTTTTTCTTTATTGGCATTTTCCTTTAAAGTTCTCCATCAATCTCTGTTTCTAGAACTACAATACACAGGATAGGTAAACAAAGAGATAGAAAGGCCAATCCTACCCTAGATAGGCCTGTACTAGTACTAATCACCAGGGTTATTTCGTAGTTTCACAGCATATTTCTCGATAGTTTTATAAAGTCCATTGTGTAACACTTAAAAAAAAACATTTGGCGGACTAGTAAAAGTCTGGAGCGAAATAGTGCTCAGAAGATTTCAAACGAAATCAAGTCAAAACGTTTCTCAGGATGAGCAATGCAATACTGAGGAATCAATTCAATTCAATTCATGTACAAGAATTGCAAGGCTAGTTTAAGAAGTAATCTGACAAACTGATCGCCCACAATAATTGTTCATTGTCTAAAATAAGTCACTTTACCTCGATACTGAGATGGGTATAATCTTGTTTACTGAATGTTTTAGTCCGTATGATAGTACCCGAGTTTCAGTCTTGTCTAAGGAACGAGAAGAAATGTTACTTACCCAGTTGTCCTCCGGTTTGCTTCGTCTCTCTTCTTTGCCTCGTAGCGCGGATAAATGATTGCCACAGAAGACCCAAACGCCACAGAAACAAACTACGACAACTACACGACCAACTGAAACAATTGATACCAACTGACCTACTTGACACCGTTACGACAATTGCCGATAAACGAGCCAACAAGACGAATGAACGCGCCCGCACTGGACATCAACAAAAATTGACACGGCTGCTGCGAGACAAAGAAGAGAGACGAAGCAAACCGGACGACAACTGGGTAAGTAACATTTCTTCTCGTTCCTTAGACAAGACTGAAACTCGGGTACTATCATACGGACTAAAACACTCAGTAACACCTTAACGCATACCGACCGAGGCTATTGTATCTAGTGTTAAGGCGGCCCTGTCTCGGCAACGAGAGCTATCTGAGCCGACCAAGGATAACATCAGAAGCAGAATTGCCTTCACTATACAATCAACGTCACTACATGATAGCAACTTGACTAAAGACGAACAACGCGCATTGAAACGACTGAGAAACGACGAGAACATAGTCATCCTACCAGCCGACAAAGGACGAGTTACTGTTGTCATGGACAAAACTGACTATCACGACAAAATGGACGCACTAGTTAACGACAAACGAACCTACGAAGAACTCAAACGTGACCCAATTCCTGCACTTCAACGTAAACTCAACAGTAAACTACTGACACTCAAGAAAACGAACACCTTTGACACCCAACGGTACTATCGACTTAGGTGCTCGGTACCACAACCACCGAAACTCTACGGTTTGCCGAAACTTCACAAACCTGGTTTCCCGATGCGACTTATTCTTTCTTTCTGCGGCTCTCCCACATACCAACTATCCAAGTACCTGACGACAATACTACAACCGCTAACCGACAAATCCAGACATAAACTACAATCCACTGAAGACTTCATTAACGCTACCAAGACTGTTCAGATACCTGACGACTACAAACTAGTGTCATTTGATGTGAAATCACTGTTCACAAGTATTCCACTTCAATTAGCATTACAATGCACTGAGACTGCAATCCGACAATCTACGACCCACTACCGCTACCGACAGACGACATCATGGACTTGCTAAACATTTGCCTAACGTCTACTTACTTTCAGTACAACGGTAAACACTGCAAACAGTTACACGGCACTGCCATGAGGTCTCCAGTTTCTGTTGTTATAGCAGAAATTGTGATGCAGAACATCGAGGAAAGCGCCCTTTCGACTTGCCGACAAACTATACCGCTTTGGTTACGTTACGTTGACGACACATTCACCGCCGTTCGACACGACGAAATTGACGCATTCCACAACCTCCTTAACGAACAAAACACTGGCATACAGTTTACCAGAGAAGTCGAAGAAAATGGCAAACTTCCTTTTCTAGACTGCCTGGTAAGCCACAACGACAACTCATTACGAACGACAGTTTACAGGAACCGACACACACCGACAGATTACTAGACGAGTCATCCTACAACCCTACATCACACAAATCCACAACTATCAGAACTCTAACACGACGCGCACAACTGTAGGTGACTCGACAGACAGCTTATCCGACGAGAACAAATACCTTCACCGTGTTTTTACGAAGAACAACTACCACAACGACTTCATCCGACGAAACACTCACTGACCCACTACCACTACCGAAACAAATGACACCGCAACCCCTACGACTACAGCAACCATACCGTACATAAAAGGCATGTCTGAAAACATCTCGCGCATCTTACTACCCTTCAATATCCGCGTCGCCCACAAACCCATCACCACACTACGTCAGTTACTAACCAACGTTAAAGACAAAGACGAACCGAGGAACAGACAGGGAACGATTTATAAGATCAATTGTTCCGACTGCCAAGCCTCCTACATCGGTGAGACTGGCAGACACCTCACAACAAGACTGACTGAACACAGACGGGCGACGAGGAAAGGTGATGTCAGCAATCACATTGCTGAACACCATCGACTTACCAACCACAACATTGACTGGGACTCTGCGCAATGCCTAACTTACAGCACTGACTATTTTCAACGACTGACTCTGGAAAGCTGGTTTACTAACTTAGAACAGACTCTCCTAAACAGATGTCAACAACTACCCGCTCCATACAAACGACTCATTGACGACATAAACATCACAAACGACCGTAAAAGAACGACCTAACTTCACCGACAGATCGAAACAGACCAATAACGACCGACTTACCTCACTTGAGTCTTACAGCCAATAACATCACGGCAAAACCAACCGATCATTTCACACGAACTGGAATAAGAACATTCTACTGAAAACAATCATTCACTTGACTCTGATGATGACTTCCTCACAGGTTGTCGAAACGTCAGTCACTACCACCGACAACAGTCCTTCTCAGGACTACACTCACCCGCACGATCAGACTACACCTTCACATGTTACCCCCGGATTCAAGCCATTTACTGCATTCATAGTTTACTTTCCCGGGTTATCATGTAATCTCAAAGGAACACATTTTTGCTGGAACGGTGACTTCTTGAGGCATTTTAAGTTTAGTGTAGACAACAACTAATTACACATCAATCATTAAACCAGAAAATCTACCAATTGCGGTACTCAATATTTGGTTTGTTAAGTACCGGTTTATTTGTTTTGAAGGTGTCCCTTTATTTTAGCCACGGTTATCTCGCTGTTTCTTTACTTAACATTGTAGAGATGCCACCACTGGCGTATCTTAGCTATGGTATTCTCCCTTCAGGTGACTCCTCATAAATAAAAAAAAAGTAGTCCAAGGATTTTTTTTCTTTATAGGCATTTTTCTTGAAAGTTCTCCACCAATCTCTGTTTCTAGAAGTACCATACACAGGATAGGTAACCAAAGAGATAGAAAGGCCAATCCTACCCTAGATAGGCCTGTACTAGTACTAATCACGAGGGTTATTCCATAGTTTCACAGCATATCTCTCGATAATTTTATAAAGCCCGTTGTGTACCACTTAAAAAAAAACATTTGGTAGATTAGTAAAAGTCTGGAGTGAAATGGTGCTTAGAAGATTTCAAACGAAATCAGGTCAAAACGTTTCTCGGGATGCGCAATGCAATACTGAGGAATTACTTCAATTCAATTCATGTACATGAATTGCAAGGCTAGTTTAAGAAGTAATCTGACAAACTGATCGCCCACAATAATTATTCATTGTCTAAAATAAGTTACTTTACCTCGATACTGAGATGGGTATAATATTGTTTACTCTGAAGGTCCGACGAGCCTGGGCTTTCGTCCGAAGCATTGTTTAACTCACAAATGTAGTTCCCTCCTTGAGGCCCAACATTTATGGACATGCAATTGGGCTTCAAATAGCACAGCACATTACAGCTGCCTTGATGGGGCACCTGTTCAAGCCTAATCAGATGGCCTTTCATGACTTTTTCCTGTATGGGTTCTTTGAAAACAATGGATCGGCATTCTTGACCTATTTGGTTTGCAAATAAGAAAACAAGTTCGTGCACTGTTTTGGTTTAGAATAAGATGCTGGCAGGGTAGTACTCTTAAGAAATTAATTTGCCTCGAGAGACACTCCCTAATGGCTTATTGCTGCCTTCTTTTTACTCTGAGAGTTTTACCTGATACGTTATCCCAGGAGTTTGAAACTTTTTACCGAAGAAAGAACTTGTCGTAGGAGATATCTCTGTAATTTTACCGTTAGTTTTTTACTTTTAACTAGAGGCGAGTTACCCGTCCAAGAAAAAAGCAATTAATGTACATTCCTTGTAAAGTCGATCCTAGTAGAA
Organism: Stylophora pistillata; assembly: GCF_964205215.1. Taxonomy (NCBI): domain Eukaryota; kingdom Metazoa; phylum Cnidaria; class Anthozoa; order Scleractinia; family Pocilloporidae; genus Stylophora; species Stylophora pistillata. The sequence goes on along the minus strand of NC_142526.1, from coordinate 1,764,409 downwards.
AGAACTATTAAAAGTGAGAAAGAACCCCACTATGCTCCATATGTCGGTTGCATACGTCCCAGCCCTTACGATACATTGTCTCATTACAGTTTCCTGTCTCCTTTCTGACGACCTAAACGTAACGACAAACATAAACTGTTTTTAAACATTTGTTCCGACGATTGCTGACGTATCTAACATGACGATATCATATATTAATTTACTTGCAATGCTTCAAACTTAGGGGAAAAAACCTGTTCTTTCGAAGGGGGTAAACCAAAGACTAAACAAGTGTGCCAGACACCAAGTTGGTCATATTGCGGACTTTCCCTTGAGCTCAAACCAAGCCATTTCTAATTCAAAAAATAATTGAAAAGTAAAGCCAATTTTTTTCGTTTGTTATCAGGGTCATCATCACTAACCCAGATGATGACCAAGGAGTCGAAAATGTTTAATTTTTTTTTTAAAGATATTTTCCCCATAAGTATCCCTTTTTAAACCTTGGCAAAGTTTATGGACTGTCATAACGAAGTTCAACAGGATTTCGCAAGATTAAATATCTGGTACCTTGATCAATCTACCTAAGATGTTTTAAAAGAATCAAAGAACAAATAATAGTCAAAGTGGATAATCTCACCTGGTTGTTGACAATAAGCTCCGCACGAATTTCAGATACGGTACATCCCCCACCAATAAGAAACGAAATATTCTTGCCGACGATACGAAAACAAGGTGAGGTGAGAGTTCCGTTGGGTGGGTCGGCTCCATCTGGCTGCTGCTTTCCTGCGGGATCGCTCTCATTGGACCGTTTCTCAGCTCCCCCTATCCACCAGTACCCTTGCTGCTGGGCGCTTTCTCTTTTGCGCGCGACTGGATTGTCACCAAATGTTGGCTGGTAAATAAAAGCTCTGCCTGTCATTTTCCACCCGCCGATTCCATTTTCAAAGTCAAGGCTGCAGGCTACATTAAAAAAAAAGCGAAACTTTTATATCCCCCTGAATACTCTATGATAATCATTCGGTATTTATCTCACCTTACGTATACAGTTTTGTGTTTAATTACCTTTCTTGCAGTATACACCAGTGAATCCTGATGGACATTTACAACGAAATCCTTTATCAGTGTATCCAGCTTGACGCGTGCCGTTGTTGAAACAGGGACTGCTGCTGCAGGGATTCTGTTCAAGACAGAATGAGTGAGTATTATAAACATCCATGGTTAGTTTACTTTCTTGGGTTATCATGTAATCTCAAAGGAGCACATTGTAGTATACTAGGACGGCGGTTGCATATGTAAAAGTATACATCCGGGAGAGTTTGAGCGTGGGAAGATCATTAAAAAAACGTGTAGTGTGTACTGTAGTTGTTCGCCTTCGTGGCTGCCTTATGTGGCTTACTTTTCGCTTTTAGACACTACAAGCATTCTTGCTGGAACGATAACTTCTTGAGGCTTTTTGATAACGTAAGAGCAGACAAGAATTAATTACACTTTATCAGTCATTAAACTAGAAAATCTATCAATCGCGGTCTTCGATATTTTGTTTGTCGAGTAGCGGTTAAATGGGTCCCTTTATTTTAGCTACGGGTATCTTGTTTTGTTCTCTTTTTTTAATATTGTAGAGATAACAACCCTGGTGAACCATAGCTTTGGTATTCTCTCCTATTCAGGTGATTCCTCAAGAATAAATAAAAGTTGCCGAAGGATTTTTTTATTGACATTTTCCATGAAAGGATAGTTCACCAAAGAGATAGATAGTACTAATCAGCTGGGCTATTTCATCGTTTCAAAGCATATTTCTCGATAAAAGTAACACTTGATGAAGTAATGACTTGTTTCCTTCGAGAGCTGGGAAAGAAAGCTAACTGTATGAGAACGATTTTCGCAGTAACGAACACTACTTAAGCAGTAGTGAAAATGAGGCCTGAAAAAGATTCAGGCCTGTACGGGTTGCGAACCCATGACTGCTGAGGCCTGAAAAGGCACTGCACCGGCATCGTTCTCATACTCGTTCTTTAACCGCAGTTCAAATATATGACTTTTACATTTTCACAAACGTTAAAGCCAACTGTGTTTTTGGAACACCAACCTCACGAGAGTCGTTTCTGTTTCTTTGTTTTGTTTATCTTCCGCCACTTTTTGCGTTTCCATCGCCGAAAATGTCCAAGAATTACGAACATAGTTCTAACTCTATTTTTCATGCGCGGGATCAATACTGGCAATCTCACGCGGGAAAGATGGGCCCATCTTTGCCCGCTCGGGTAGCCAGTCAGAACACAGGATACGCTGGACCAATACTTATGGTCTTAAAATAACTGAGGAGAATGTACTACCTTTCTATAATACGAAGAAATGGATCGATATTCTATTCTTCTCGGATAAGGACGAATAAACCGTAGGCCCCGTCTCCTGCAGGGTTAGGGGTAGCGGACGTTAATTTCCCACGCACGAGATTACTGTGTGGTGGATGTCCTCCCCCGGTGTGGGATGGGCGGGAAGGTGAGATCGTTACATGGACTGAAGCGGCTGCCGCAAGCGCCTGATAACGCTGACGTCCGATCTCAACCTTATCATTGTAACTAGACACGTTTGTTGTATAGAGTGCTTAAGACTTTCTTTCTTCTTTATCTTGCCCACGGGCGCTGCGAACAAACAACAACAACAACAACAGAGTTTATTTAAACACGATAAAAAACTCAGCAAAAGCTGATGTGGTCGTGTACAAACAATAAAACTAAATTCATGACTAATTACAAGACTAATGCAAGATTTCTACATATTTACAATAAATATTCTACAAAGTACATCATTATAATATACGTGGCTTAAAAATACACTTGAGTGACTTTTTAAAAGCGTCAACGTCTTCAATTGATCTCATTTGATTTTCCACCATGATCGTGCATCATGCGTATCTAATACCGCAGTTCAAAATATATGAACTTAATATATTCATTGTATCTGATTTATCACTTTCACGGGTTTATTACGAATCAACTTAACGGCCTGCTCCCAGTTGGCGTGTTAGCTCAATTGGTAGAGCGCTGCACTAGTATCGCAGAGGTCAGTGGTTCGAGTCCCCTACAGGCCTGATTTTTTTTTCAGGTCTGATTTTCGCTATTGCATAAATAGCGCTATCTACTGCGAGGATCGTGCATCATACGTATCTAATACCGCAGTTCAAAATATATAAACTTCATATATTCATTGTATCTAATAATTTTGATCTTAAAAACAACAGCGGAGAAAACAATAACAAAAAAGGAAGAAAACAAAGCCAAAAAAGGCGGAAAGAATTACTTGTGAAAAATCAAATCAAAACTAATTATGACAGGCTGTTAAAAAAAGGAAAAAAGGGAATATTAGAAAGGAAAGGAAGTAACGACTTTGATTGTACTCTCCTGGTTGTTGACAGTAAGCTCCTCCCGAATATCGTTTACGTTACAGCCATCACCAATAAGAAACGAGATACTTTTGCCAAGCCGTATGGTAACAAGGGGAGTTCCTCGAGTTCCACGGGGTGAGTCGCTTCCGTTCAGTTTTGGTGTTGCTCTCCTGGAGGAAAGCTTTTGCTGGGTCGATTCTCGACTCCACCTACCCGCCAGTGCCCTTGCTGCTGGGCGCTTTCTCTACCGCGCGCGACTGGACTGTTACCAAAGGTTGCCTGGTAGATAATAGCTGTGTCTGTCATTTCCCATCGGTCGATTCCCGCTTCAAAGTCATGGAAGTCAAATGATCACGGGAACTAAGATTTTTTCACGTAATGTTTCCTTATCGTTCGTTCGAAAGCAAAATGTTGTATACGGCGAGCTGAACTTTAAATCGGAAAGTTTGGGTTCCAAGCCTGCGAAAGTTCATTTTTTTCTGCTCTTGCGTAAGACACTTTACTCTAGCAGTTCCTTTGTCTACATCGACGTATGAATGGATAACTGTTTACTGTGAGGAAATTTACTGAGAGGTAAACGATTAAAAAAACAACAACAATAACAATTGAACTACTTGAGCAAAAACTGGCATGCAAAGGTTGAAATTACGACTGCAAGTCAAAAAGAACATCCACTCTGCACTGACCACTGATCGGTGTAATAGTTGAAATAGTTGTGATGTCATTTCGACCATTCATTTCCTGCAGCTGCTTGTTCGAAACAGTCTCCGAAATGACGGTTCCAGACCAACTTACCGCTTGCTTGGCTATCTGTCCGTTGTAAAACTGATTATCACCCTTATTCTGACAGTGTACCAGGTAAGATCATGACACAGCTGTGTGTTCCACTTACACAATTGTGATCCTCTTTCTGAAAAAAATGATCCAAATGTAGCATAGAAAAAGTTACCAAAAACGAGACAGAAATGGTCTGGGTAGTTACAACTGCAATCTTAGCTGAATTGTTTCTCCTAGGGGGGTGCTGAGAGTGAAAACACCTGATGATGTGTGTCAGGATATTATTCTCAATGTCAAGCTTTTTCGAGCGATTGCGTTGCAAGAAAGGGAAGTAAAAGCAAAAGAAGAGCTGTAGCAGGGCAGCACGCTATTTGTCACTCTACCGCGACCACCTCTGGATGTTCCTCTTCTTTGGGGGGTGGGGGGGTCCTATTGCACAGAGGATGTGCCACTGGATTATGTAAAAGCCTCTTGACATCAATGGCCACATTGGGGTAGCAGTTGCACCGAACGAAATTGCCACACTGTAAACTGGAGACTGAAAAGCTCCCTCGTGAATATTAGTACAGTGTATCTGGTTACGTTGCCCCCCTTTACACCCATACATCAGCTTGCATATTCTCCGTACTGTTGTCTAGACATTTTCTAAGGAGCTGGCAAGGAGAATTTTGTTTAAAAATTAAGGGATTCTTTCGTTAGTGATCGTTTCCTTTAATCTCGTGTCCTTAATGTTTGATTCAGGGGTGATATTGTAAGGAGAAATTAGGTGCTGGTCACTCTTAGTGTTCAAAGAGTTAAGCACGTCGGAAGTAGAATTCTTCTGGTCGCATGAGATCCTTATTCTTGAGTGAATTGCAGTCTGTCTTTCATTACTTTGTGTGCTCTGTGTTTGGAGATACTCCGAGATAAGACGGCGACTCCATGTGGTCATCTGTTCTCTTGGAAATGCATAACAGAATGGTACGCTAGCTAGGTTCGTATTAAAAAGTCGATTTCGCTGACTACCAATACGATCTTAAACCAGCAACAAGAGATAATATTATCTTGAATACGAGAGATGATGGCAAGCAGTACTATCAGAAATGATCTACGGTCAAATCCTTCGGCCCGAATTTATCCTATTGTTGGCTATTTTATGTAAACTAGCAAAAAGTTCTAGAGTTGATTTTTTGCTAACCTTTCTATCGAGAGAATTCTGCTTTGCGTTCGATATTTCGCCCAAAAATTTCCTTCAAGTCACATTTAATCCTTCTTTGCTGATCGAGACGTTACCCCACTGGTTTGATCCACCTGACAATGAAAATATAGGAGTTTCATTCAAATCCGAACGCGGTCGGTCTACCGCTGCCAATAAGACTATTCACTGCCAGCGAATAGAAAGACTATTTACTGCCAGCGAACTGGCTCTCGTGTTTTGGTTTCGCCTTACGGCGTAGCTGCGCATGACACCATCGGCAGCCGCTTGTGGCCGGGAAACGTGACTGAAGCCTTTGAAGATGCCAAGTAATATACTGGACAAGAAGTCGAAAGAAGAAGAAGCAAAGGGAACTCCTCATTGAATTTCTTTTCTTTATTTATAATGTTTCTAGTCTGAATGTCCATTATGCCGTGAATCTGTTCAGCTGTCCAGGCTGGTTTTCCTGCATCACTACGACGGAAAGACCGCAGATTGCCATATGATGACATATGGCAATCTGCGGTCTTTCCTTACACTTAGGTAGCACGGAAAGCCGTAAAAATCTTGAGCAAAAGCTCATCTTTCAAACCGGCAGTATAAATCCCACAGGGATCAACGAACGCTTTTCATTCCACTAATTTATTCCTGTTTTTCTCGTTGCCATGTTCCCACCAATAACGTAGCTCCATTTTCTGCCTTTAAAAGCACACATAACCCACAATTCCTCTATTCGCTCCGACGAAGGGCTAACGCTCGAAACGTCAGCTTTTGTAATCGTTACGGTGGCCAATTTACCATTTCAACTTTGTTGATATATCCAAATTATTTCGTTACTCCCACCGACGCAGCCCCTAACAGTTTCTTTAGAAACTAGCAGCCTTTAAACTTAATATCAGCTTGTTTGATGCAACATTGTGTGAGTGTCACGGAAAGCTTACAGTGCATATCTACCAACTTGTATAAATTTCCTGCAAAGTTCAATATCTAGTAGTTTTTTTTTCGCTGTAATTTTCAGGGAGGATTGGTGATTCTTTACTTGCGTCAACACTCGTCAGTGTCAATCTCGCGCGGTACAGTTCTCATATCTATGTGTTTATTTATTTTGATGTGCAGTTAACCTTATGTTAGAAGAAATTTCGTTCTTCAAAAACCCAAAACAAACACTATTGCTCCAGACCCAGGTGTTCAATTCGAACTTGAAATCAGACTGATTCTGGAATTTGGGATAAAGGAAATTTCAATAGATGCACGATCTGGGGTATTGTCGAAATTCACAATAAATTGCATTAGATACTACATTTGTCTTCACCTTTGCTTTCGAAGACTGCCCAGCTGTAACAGAAGTACTCACAATGAACACAGAATTCTTAAGCCTTTCTGGAACACATTTCGCTCAAGAAAACAAGGATACAACACTGAGATAGTCGAGCCGCGACAAGTATACGGACTACACAAGTTCTGGGGATGTACACTGCTTTGAAAATACAGATTTAAAGTGCTTGTTTCGGAAGGCGAACAAAAACGGATTTAGCGCTGATTTAAGGTAGCGTAGCATTAACAGTACCATAGAAAGTTCGTAAGAATATGGCCTCAAACCGATCGAGTTGTGACAATGCTGAAATACGAGAATAGCTGCCAGCAGAAGAAAATGGCCACGACAAACATGGAAGTAGTCTTGGCTGCTTTCATGTTCTTCAAGTATATCTTGTTTTCTTCTATAGTAGGCTTTTTGATTGACGGCAGGCCACCACTGTTGCCTTCGGTACATGGTTACGGGCGATGCGATAAATCAGGATATAAAACAAACATGTGACCAGCAATGGGAGTAAGAAATTTAAAGGAGAACTGAGCATGGAGTAAAGCTTAGTGCATAGTATCATACATGCTCCTTCGAAGATCGGCTCTTCAGTTCAATCTCGTCACCTAAGAATGGGAAGCAGAGACCATAAAATGCAATAAACCCTCACAGGGTAAAAGTAAAGTCTGTTTACGAGCCTAGTGGCCCATCAGGCCGGTGCTTAACTCCGGTTTCTGTAGCATAAAGCCACTAGGAGTATTTCTACTCCCCCCTTGCTGGGATGCCAGTCCATCGCAGTGTTACCCCCAGCATTAATTTGCCGGTACCCATTTAGACACCTGGGTAGAGAGAGGCACTGTGAGAGTAAAGTGTCTTCCCTAAGAACGCAACACGATGTCCCGGCCGGTGCTCTAACCCAGACCACTCGATCCGGAGTCGAGCGCACCAAGCATGAGGCCACCGCGCCTCCAAACCCACACAAGGAGGGAGATTAATTTTGTGGATATATCAACAAAGTTGAAATGGTAAATTGGCCCCCGTAACGATTACAAAAGCTGACGTTTCGAGCGTTAGCCCTTCGTCGGAGCGAATAGAGGAATTGTGGGTTGTGTGTGCTTTTAAAGGCAGAAAATGGAGTTACGTTATTGGTGGGAACATGGCAACGAGAAAAATAAGAGTAAATTAGTGGAATGAAAAGCGTTCGTTGATCCCTGTGGGATTTATACTGCCGGTTTGAAAGATGAGCTTTTTCTCAAGATTTTTACGGCTTTCCGTGCTACCTAAGTGTAAGGAAAGAGCGCAGATTTCCATATGTTGCTTAGAATGATTAGGTAAATTAAAATGTCTAGTGACTGGTTTCGATGTGTCCTTGTCATTCCTTTCCACGTCTTAATTTTGTTACAGCTCTCTTCTTGGTCATGAAATGTTAACGTCGAAACCGAGCGAGAGGATCACGAAGGGTGTTATATCGATCCACACTGATGGCTAAAAGCGTGAAAACCGAGCTAGGTACAGTGATAAGATACAATGTATGCCAAGTTATGCACAAAGCTTCTCCGTGTTTCCACAGTCCATGTATAGAGCGGGTGGCAACTGGATACGAAAATGTGGGTTCCAAATCAACTGTAGTCGCTCCACGGATGGAATTGTTCATTATTAATGCTTCTCGGTCTTACCAACCTTTCTGAAGGACAAACTGATTGTTTGTGAATGTGTTTCAGCCTCAGGTAGTCACAAAGGAATACGTATTCGAATATCAAAACAGGTTAATATATGACAGTATATTAATTGCGGTAATTGTAATTAAAATAACTCGTATAATCTAATTCATCACAACTTACTTATTTCAGGCTCTTTTTCAATGAATAAGCTAGTTATCAAATGTTTCCTTCCACATCACCTCACGGAATGTAACTACATTTAGAACACTGTTAAGTAACCTAGAGGTGTTTCCCTCGGGGCACAAATTCTTCGTCAAGGGTGAATTTTTAGCGGTTTTGATTTTCAACTTTCGAGTTCTAGAAGCACCTGCTAAGGCAGTATTTCACAATAGACTTCGCACTCGGTCATATTGTTATCGCGTTTTGCAGGTCAATATCAAATGACGTAGTTTTTTTATGTTGGCATTTCGGTTACATCACGGAAAAGCCCAAAACGGACGTTGTTCCATTAGATGATAAAAAAAGTAAACAAATGAGGAGGTTATTTTAAATGAGTAAATTTGTTGTAATATTTATCTTTTGTTGACCCTTATACAATACAAAGGTGTTAAATTCTTATTTGTCGCTGGCATTGTAATACTGCTCCTCAGCCAAGGTCAAGTTGCCAACTGCAACATACTACTCATATACAACTCACTAAATTCATTTAATCTGTTCTTCTACCATAAACTCGGAGAATTTATGAGAAGTAAAAGCTGTTGCCAATTTGAATAAAACTTCTATTCGATTTCTAGGGTCTTAAAATAATTGAGAAGAATATGCTACCTTTCTATAACATCAATTAAGAAATGGTTAGATATTCTAGTCTTCTCGGATAGGGACGGATAAATGAAGGTCCCGTCTCCTGCATCTATTAATTAGTTAATTTGGTTAAGCAGGGAACGTCAAGGAACCCACTTCACGAGATTACTGTGATTGGTCTGGCCTGGTTACTGGGAATCGGGGGGAGGGGGCATCCGTCACATTCGCCTTTATTTGATTGTAAACTGCTTAGCAGTCTAGTAAAGTCCCCCGTACAGTGTTGTAAAGCGCCATGAGTTCAAGATATGAGCGCTGTATAAATTCAAGTTATTATTATTATTATTATTATTATCTTGTCGAGGAGAGTCTGTGACGTAAAAAATTTACTAGAGTGATGATACTGGTTATATTAGAGGGGTGGGAATATCAGAGGGGTATTTCACCTTTTACTTAACAGGTAATATGCGCTATAGAGAATTTTTACCATCATTTTCCAGTTAATTTCGTGATTGATCTGATTTGGAAAATTCCTACTAGATCGGTTACATAAATTAGTATACTTTCGAGTATAATTATTGTGTGCTTGCCCAAACCCTCAATCTTCTTAGACACTTTGAGGGCAGCCCATGTAAGTTGTAGAGGGTCGCGAAAAATCATCAAGGAAAGTTTCATGTGGATAGAGCCGAGCAGTGCGGATAATGAACAATTCCAGCGGTGAGACGACTCCATTTGATTCGGAACCCACCTTTTTGTATCCAGTTGCCACTTGCTACATTGTTATCACACTAGTGGCTATCGTCGGCAACTTCTCTGTCTGTTACGCTATCGTCAAGGACAGAAAACTCCGCGACAATCCTACAAACCTCTTGCTGTTGTCTTTGGCAATCTCGGACCTTCTCATCGTAACCCTTGTCGTGCCATTTGATATCGAATCGCTTTTTCTACATGGACTGTGGAAACACGGAGAAGCCTTCTGCCTAACTTGGCTTACAGTGTACCTCATCACTTTAACTAGCTCGGTTTTGACGCTTTTAGTCATCAGCATGGATCTATACAATACCCTTCGTGATCCTCTCGCTCGGTTTCGACGTTCACATTTCATGACCATGAAAAGAGCTGTAACAATCTCCTTCCTTGTGTGGGTTTACTGTATTTTATGGTCTCTGCTTACCATCCGCATTGGGTGGCGAGATAGAACTGAAGGGCCGATCTTCGAGGAAGCATGTATGATACCATACACTAAGGTTTACTTCATGCTCAGTTCTCTCTTAAATTGTATACTCCCATTGCTGGTCACATGTTTGTTTTGTCCTAATTTATCGCATTGCCCGCAACCATGGAACCAAGGGTAACAAAGGCGCTAGCTCACCGTCAACCAAACAGACTACTAAAGAAGGACGCAAAATCTATTTGAAGAATATCAAAGCAGCCAAGACTACTTCGATGTTCGTCTTGGCTATTTTCTTCTGCTGGCAGCAATACGCGTATTTCAGCATGGTGGTCACCTTAGGTGCTTTGAATCCAATTTCTTACGAAGTTTTCCTGGTGCTGCTGATGCTTGGCTATCTTAACTCGGCGCTTAATCCGTTTTTGTTTACCTTCCAAAACAAACATTTTAAAGCTGTACTGCTAAAGCCATTCTCTTTATTTTAGCAGCCCTGATTGGTTCGTTGTTATAATTTTCAACTGGAGCTCGACGAAAAATGAACATCGTCACAATTGATCTTACTGGTACGCGGTCCCTGAGCTCCCCGCAATCAATTGTGACGCCATTAAATAGATTCGAATTTCCATGGTTTATTTGGGAAAGATTTGCTACAGAAACGTTGGAGAACAACCAGAGGGAATTTAGGTTTTAAGAGCCGATGATCCTTCATGCTCTTTCTACCTCTTCATACTTTTCTTTGTCTAAATCATGCGGACAAATAATATCTCCTTTAAGGTCATCAAAGTTGATGTGGCCCCAACAACAAGCCGTCTCGTCCAATAGTCTGACGCGAGCTATTTGACCAATATATTCTTCCACTTCCCAGCTCTTGCGGTACATTGTCTCCTCACAGTTGCCTGTCTCTTTTCTGACGGTCTAGCAAAAAACACAAACAGCTTCAAAGGTGAAAGCAGGGAATTAATCTTGTCTCAGCTACTGTGAGACTGAAGCTTAAAAATTTACAAATAAAGTAGTAACAGATATAGGTTTTCCTTGTATGCTTGCTATTTAAGAGAGTGAGGGAAAAAGAGGGGCGGTTGTTTGACATTACGGCCCATGGGATGGGCACTTAGTCAAGGAAAGTCGCTTATCAGAATATGGACGTTTATTCAAGGATATACGGTATCTTCATGCGTTTTTGCACGAGACGAAAAGATCACTTTTTCTTAAATTAATTTTAGTCTATATATATAGGCCACACCTATAAAGAACGCAAACAAAGTTTTGATCTTAAAGGGTTTGCAGTGAATGCCGAAGGCCAATAGTTAAGAAAACAGCAACAACAAAACGAAGAAAACAAAGCCAAAAGAGGTGGAAAGAACTACTTTTACATAATCTAATCGTACTCACCTGGTTGTTGACAATAAGCTCCACCCGAATAACGCTTACGTTACAGCCCCCACCAATGAGAAACGAGATATCTTTGCCAACGATACGGAAACAAGGAGAAGTCAGAGTTCCCCGAGGTGGGTCGCTTCCGTCTGGGTGCTGCCCTCCTGGAGGAGAACTTTTCCTGGGCCGATTCTCAGCTCCACCTACCCACCAGTCCCCTTGCAGCTTGGCGCTTTCTCTACCGCGTGCGATGGGATTGTCACCAAATGTTGGCTGGTAAATGAAAGCTGTGCCTGTCGTTTCCCATCCGCCGATTCCATCTTCAAAGTCAAAGTTGCAGGCTGCGTGATATAAACAGAAAAAAAAAATCACAGTAATTGAAAATAAACGAAAACAATTAGAAGGAAAACGCCAAAATCAAACTAAATCGAATTTTTTAATCATGCTGTTAACTACTGGTTTTATAACTTAAAACTTCAACGAACACACTTCGATGAAAACTTTTGATCTTGTTAAAGTTGCAAGAACACAAAAAGAATAAAAGTAGAGTTATTAAGGCTGGTTAAAACTTTCTTCACTTTTTTTGGATATAATTAGACAGCAGTTTTCGTGGGTGCTTGTGCAAAAAAGAATAAAAGAAATCTCAACACAAAGTTCCACTCCCAAATGACTACAAACCTCTTTCGTTCAAACGCTTAATATAGAACCAAGCAGGATCTAAGCGTAAACGTCCAGACCTCGCCTCTTTGGTGCGGTTGTTCAATTCGCAGATCTTCTCCTTCCTGTTGTAGTTATAGCTTTGACAGGCGATTTCTCGTTCGCATCGGACATCACAGATATGGGGTGCTGATGCGGACATCCTTGAAAACACGAATCCTTCAAGTCTCATACCTTGAATGTTGATCTCTGTCCTGCACTGGCCATTGGCAGATGCGCAGTCCAGAATTGAAGCGAAGATTACGAGACGAATCATGTCTCCCTGCATTTTTCCTGATCAAAATATTTTAAGAATACTCAACGAAATGATGAGATATGCTTTCTTTTAACCCTTTACAACTCAGCATCAGTATGTATCTGCTCCATGCTGTTCCTTATACGTTTGGTCCAGCGACAACGCAGCGATACCTTCGGAAAGAAATTAGAAGCTAGTCACCCTTTGAAATTAAAGGATTAACGAAGGACTTGTATCTGCCAATTATATAGCTGAGCTGTTTTCTGAAAAAAGTAAGATCGTTTAGTCTTGTAGTAATTGCCGGCCAGCTTTAATCGATTAAAAAAAGAAAAGAAGATTTAAAAGAAAATGCGGTTCCCCCCACTCGCTCCTTCTTTTGCACTTGAATTTTGGTTAGTTTCTGAGTTTAGTGACACCATTTACCGTTTGTGTGTTACAAATCTGAGATAAAAGGCTACTTGTGCATAACTCGATATCATACTTTAGATCATTCGATTATTTTCGTGCATTAAAATACACTTAAGAATTAACATTTCAATTTAAAAACACCTCCATTGGCTAAAATGTTTGACTCTATACAATTCGTGCAGTTTCAACTATGGATATATAAAACCGTAAATCTGCATTGCGTTCCCTTGCAGCATTTTTGAAAATTCCTAGTCCCTCCATGGTTTCCACAGATCAGTAATATGTCAAGGAAAAACGAGTTACCTCAAGGACGTCAAGGAATTGAGAATTTACTTTCACTCAAAAAATTTACATATTTGAAAGAAGTCGGGGAAATGTGAAGTTTTATGTAAACATGACGTCCTTCATCTTGTCATGGCCGTCTTCATGTGAAAGCTGGTGACGCTTTCCATCTGGCGATTTCGATATTACTCACGTACATTGCTTCGAAGTTGGCTGATTCCTGACTAGCACTTTCCCTCCTCTTTCCAATGGAAGTTCAAGTTGGTTTATGATTTTATTTTCAAGGCTTCTAACGTTTTAAATCTACGGTACATTTCACGGACTTGAAAGGAGTTGGATTGGTAAAATATTGTCTAAAAAATCATCGATCAATTTTCCATGTTACCTCGAGGAACTACCAAAGCGTGTACGTTTGACAAACTGAAAGCGTTGATTTATGGCTGGAGAACATGGCATTTGTCATGGAGGATGGCATTTTTCATGGGGAATGCCAGGGAATTGCAAAAATCGTAACAATAATGCAATCATGCTCTCATTTCGTTTGCAAGAGTACTTATAGAAATCTTGATTATACGAGCAATTCCACCTTATTATACACTTCTCAGGGAAATAATTTGTGGCACAGATCAACGGAATCGAAGAAATTTTTAACAACCCGAGTGATTGGCATTTGAAGCCCTTTTCTTGATTCTTCTCTTGCCCAGCCACTGTTCAATTGTCGGCTAAAACACAATAATTATAAGGATTTAAAGTTCACCGGTGCATGATAAAAAACACTGTTGCTCGAATATAATTTCATAATAAGAAAAAGAGGTTCTTACCATATGAAAGGCAATTCACATTCCACATGTACTGTTTTGCATGGAGCAGCTGCATGTAGAAAGATATTTTGTCCCTTTTTTTTTTGTTTAATCGTTAGTTGACGTAATAAATCAATGTTTGAATTTCCGCTGTAGTTAAATCACCTTTCTGAGAAATTATCACGTACTTGGAGAAAAAAAAAAGTTCTTTCTCCATTGAGGTACACTTGAATTCATTTCTCCTGCCTAAAATGCTGGACAAGCAGAAATTCACTGCTTTAATCATGGCCCAAAGGTAAATTTTAGACAAAAAATATTGAAATAGCAGTATTTATCATCAAATAATCAGAAGATAATGCAGACAATTTTTATGTTTTTGTCATTATCATCATTGTAAACGATTGATCCCACCAGGTGAATGATAACTTGACGAGCCCGCCAAAAGTGAATCCCTTATTTTGGAGTTTGGCTTTCCGTAATGACTAAAAACAAAAACCAAAACGTTTTTTACCCTTTTGGCTAGTCGCTCTCTTTTATGGAATATTTAAAGCATTTGCATCCAGTTGGCAGGCAAAACCAGCCATATATACCCCTCAAAATAAAGCTACTTGTGGAGCAGGTGAAATTCTGTTAAAAATGTTTCAATTTTTATTTAATCATGTATTTCCTCCATTGAAGGGTATAAGAGTTTTACAGAGTTGCCGCTGTTACGAAAATGAATTAAGTATATGTATATTGCTTGCGCAACTTAGGAAGTACAAGTAATATATGGCCAATAGTTCCTAATATATCAGTGATATATATGTGACACTGACAAGGAGGCAAACAATAGACCACTTTCATAAATGGCTGCCGGATTAATATTCTTTTGTTTAAATTTCAATTTACCCTAGTGGCCTCGCTTGAGATAATGTATTCTTTTGAATTTTGTACTGGAGAACGAGGCCACCCAGGCAAATTTATATGTAAACAAAAGAATTTTAATCCGGCAGGCGCCATTCATGAAAGTGGTCTATGAGATGGGATAAAGTTTTCTATGTAAGTTTTTAGAGGCGCTCTAATCAGATTTACTTCATTCTACAAATCATGAGTTCGTTTCTCCCTCTGTAGACTAAAAAACATTTGTTCTTTATCGTTCTCCTCCACCACATTTGTAAAAGGCTTGTTTTACCCACGCCAGTCATTTTCATAATCACTTTTCGTTTGATCTAACTAGCTAGTGCTAGGCACTCATCCCTTTGAAAATTTACAAAAGTAGTTTTTAGAATTTTCCAACTTTAAGCTTAAGTATTTTTCTTACAAAGAGGAGATCTCCAACCGCAATAAACCTATAATTGTAAGAACCTCCACTAGTTCTACAAATCTTTCGAGAAATTACCTGATGAAGTTCCGAGGTTAAGAACAACGAGGGAGAATCTATATTCTAATATGAAAGAACCTCTTATAACATACATACATACCTATATTAATTGACCACTCACCATGGGGGCTTTTCAGGGCCGGCTCCCACCCAGCAACCACCCCAGGGGAGGACACCCATCACACAGTGATCTCGTGTGTGGGAAATTAACGTCTCCTGCCACTAACCCTACAGGAGACGGGACCTCCATTTATTCGTCACTATCCGAGAAGACTAGAATATCTAACCATTTCTTTACGTTGTAGAAAGGTAGCATATTCTTCTCACTTGTTTTAAGACCTTGAGTGTTGTTCCAGCCGGGGCTCGAACCCTCGACCTCCCGTACAAAAGTCCAGCGCTCTATCCATTGAGCTAACTGGAAGGCGGTTACATACTACACAACATACTACAATAGCAAAATTCATCAACGAGTCTTGTTTTAAGAGCTTGAGTGTTGGTCCTGCCGGGCTCGAACCCTAGACCTCCCGCACAACAGTCCAGCTCTCCATCCATTGAGCTAACTGGGAGGCGGTTACATACTACATAACATATTGCAATAACAAAATTCATCAACGAGTCTGTTTTAAGACCTTGAGTGTTGGTCCGGCCGGGGCTCGAACCCTCGACCTCCCGCCCAACAGTCCAGCGCTCTATCCATTGAGCTAACTGGGAGACGGTTACATAGTACATAACATACTACAATAACAAATTTCATCAACGAGTCTGACACAGTGACTGTGCGTATCTTTGCTAACACAAAGCAAGTACTATACTAGGTCAAAAGCTGTTTAACCATACTTTCAAAGTAACTATTTGTGGAAAACCTGACTTGAGGTGGTAATCTACTTACCCAAGCCGCTGTGTCTTCTGTTTTTCTTGTCTAAATCGTGAGGACAAATGATATCTCCTTTAAGGTCATCAAAGTTGATGTGACCCCAACAACAGCTCTTCTCACCAACGAGTCTAACGGTTTTCTTTTGTTTTGACTTATTTAAAGTATTTTCATTCAGGTGGTGTGCACACGTATAAATCTAAATATAGAGCTACTTTAAGAAAAGGTGGAATTCAGATCACAAATAAGAAATACATAATTTGAGCTCAAGGAAAATGGTCAACAGACCTCTAAAATTTTTCGTTTTGCTCATGTACCACTATACTAAATGGTCACAATTCCCACAATTATGACTATTTTCGAGGAAATAATAAACTTTACTTTGAATGAGCGCCTGATTACACCCAGATAAAAACACATAAATACATGAATAAGCGAGTACGCTGTTTACTTCTAAGGATGTCTAATAATTGGCATTTCGCCAGGGAGATCGAGTCACAGAAAGGGTGATAGAAATCTTTCTTTCCCAACCTGCTTGTGCTGGTTTACCAAAGAAATTTGAGCAAAAACGTTTTGTTCGTATTTATTGCAGCTCTCTTCATTTTGTAAGCCCATCACTATGGCTTTTCGAATCGAGTGCTTCATTCACTTATTATAAGCATTAACGAGGCTACATTAAAATTTTCCAAACAAAGTAACGTTATTTCATCTCCCCTTTATCAAGCACCAAGAGACTAAACAAAGCTTAAAAATATTTTTTTGGCACTTTATTTTTCATTGGAGGTGAACAACTGCCTTTATTCGAGCAAACATATAAACTTTCAATTCAAAGTGACTTTTCCAGCAAAGAAGAATTATCAAAAACCTTTCCAAACTTCTTACTTCTACAAAAACGTCAACAGTTACGCAAAAAATCTTCAGCCTGCTACAGCTAACTTCTTACATCAATACGATTCACTAGTTACTGTAAGATTTTATAGGGAAGCGCTCTGGCTTCATCACTTCATTTGCTTTAAAACCGAAAGTGAATTTGTGGAATTTATAATCAGTCAAGTGTTTGTGTTTGCTTAGTTGAAGAAGCCTTGGAAACATTTTATTTTCTGTAGACGACCTTGGGTTTGGCGGTAGTTAAATGTGGTATTTTAGGGTTAAAACCAAACTATTTTGTCCGCAACGTAAAATGATATTTATATCAAAAGAAAATTATTGGATATCTCTGTGCGCGAGAACGTTTGTTAAGCTAAATAATATGTGTTAATAAATTTTAAAGTCCATCTGTATAATAACTAAAGATTAAGCACTGCAAGAGTCAAATAAAAGATCAATATTCCACTATTCTGGAACCTGTTTTGGAAGCTGTTACTCAAAAATGACTTTAATATCTAATCCCGAAAAGAATCTACTAAGCAGTTTTTACAGATATGGATTTTGTAAAGCAAATATTAAGAAAAGTATATATAATGCGATTGCTACCATCTAAAGCAATCGACTGTCCTCATCGTCGCATTAAACCGACCTTACGATTATATTATATGATAAGGCCTTCTCAGTCACGTGTATAAAACTGTTTCAAATTCGGATTTCGAAAAAAGAAAAAAAAACACAGTGATTGTGCCCATCTCCGATAGCACAAAGAAAATACTACGCTACGTCAAAAGCTGTTTCACCATACTTTCAAGGTGACTTGACTTGATAAGTTAGTTTTTAAATCCGCTTTCTCTTCAGTTTCTCTCCTTTTAATAGTGAGGACAAATGATATCTCCTTTAAGGTCATCAAAGTTGATGTGACCCCAACCACCAGAACTCTCATCTACAAGTCTGACTTGCGCGTATCGACCAATAAACTCCTCTACGTCCCAGCTCTTACGGTACATTGTCTCCCAACAGTTTCCTGTCTCCTTTCTGACGACCTAAACGTAACGAAAAACATAAACAGTTGTTAAACCTTTGTCTCGACGATTGCTGAAATATCTAACATGACTATATCATACATTAATTTAGTTACAATGCTTTAATCTTAGGAGAAAAATGCTATTTGGAAGGGGGGTAAGCCAAAAACTGAAAAAGTGAAATATGGAGAGCCAGACGCCAAATTGGTTATCTCGCGTACACTCCTTTAGGTTAGTTCAAAATAAGCCATTTCTAAGTCAAAAAATATTTGGAAAGTAAAACCAAACGTTTTCGACACTTGGTTGTTATCAGTGTCGAAAATGTTTAGATTTTACTTTTTAAATATATTTTTCCTGTAAATATATCATTTTAAACCTAAGCGAACTTTATGGATATCGCAAAGCTCAAAATGGTTTCGCAATTTTGAAAGCCAAATCTATGATACCTTGATCAATCAAGTAAGTTGTTTCAAAAGAATCAAAAGATAAATATTAGTCCAAGGGAATAATCTCACCTGGTTGTTGACAATAAGCTCCGCATAAACTTCATTTCCGGTACATCCCCCTCCAATGAGAAACGAGATATTCTTGCCAACGATACGAAAACAAGGTGAGGTGAGAGTTCCGTGGGGTACGTCGGCTCCATCTGGATGCAGCCCTCCTGCGGGATCGCTCTCACTGGACCGTTTCTCAGCTCCCCCTATCCACCAGTCCCCTTGTAGATTGGCGCTTTCTCTTCCGCGAGCTGCTGGATTGTCAGCGAATGTTGGCTGGTAAATGAAAGCTCCGCCTGTCATTTCCCAACCACCGATTCCATCTTCAAAGTCAAGGCTGCAGGCTACATTAAAAAAAAAAAGAGACAACAACAGCAAAAACAAAAACAAAAAAAACAAAAAAAAACAGAAATTTTCATCCTCCCGATGATTATTATTCGTTATTCATTCCACTTTACAGTTTTGTGCATAGTTACCTTTCTCGCAGTATGCACCAGTGAATCCTAAAGGACATTTACAACGAAATCCTTTATCAGTGTATCCAGCTCGACATGTGCCATTGTTGAAACAGGGACTGCTACTACAAGGATTCTGTTGAAGACAAAATGACCTCGTATCATAAACATCCATGGCTAGTTTACTTTCCCGGGTTATCATGTGATCTCACAGGGACACATTCTTGCTGGAACGATAACTTCTCGTGACTTTTTGACAAAGTAAGAGCGGGCAAGAAATAATTACACTTTATCTTTCATTAGACCAACAACAATTGTTCATTGTCTAAATAAGTCACTTTACCTCGATACTGAGATGGCTATAATCTTCTTTACTCTGAAGGTAGGACGAGCCTGGACTTTCGTCCGAAGCACTGTTCAACTCACAAATGTAGTTCCCTCCTTTAGCTTGTGAAGGCCCAACATTTATGGACACACAATTGGGCTCCATATAACACAGCACATTACAGCTGCCTTGATGGGGCACCTCTTCAAGCCTGATCAGGTGGCCCTTCATGACTTTGTCCTGTATGGGTTCTTTGAAAACAATGGATCGGCATTCTTCACCTATTTGGTTTGCAAATGACAAAACAAGTTCAAGCACAGTTTTTGGTTTAGAATAAGATAATGTCAGGGTAAAATCCTTAACAAATTGATTTGCCTCGAGAGACACTGGATAACGGTTTGTTGCTGCCTTATTGTGCTCTGAGAGGTTTCCCTGAAACGTTATCCCAGGAGTTTGAAACCTCTGCATGTCAGCTTTGTACTGAAGAAAGAACTTTTCTTAGCAGGTATTATATCTGTGATTTCACCATTAGATTTTGAATGTACACTGAATTAAGTTGTAAAAACCAGAGAGGAGCTACTCGTCAAAGAAGAAAGTAATTAATCTACATCCCTTCTATAGTCAATCTTGGCAGATAGAACTATGCTATACTCTATATGTCGGTTCACAAGTCCACTGGAAATTTAATCACTGCGTCGCGTTTTGCCAACAGCGACACTTATGGGTATTTTTCAGCGAGAAGATGTAACAATAATATTATAATTGACATCAATTTTCACAGAACTCTCCTAAAACTAGACAAAGCAAATCCATCGTTTACAAATTGCAGAATTGACTTACCGGAACATTCAGAGGAAATCGGAATAATGATAACGCTTTGAAGGAAGAAGCTTAAAATTAAAACGGCAGCTTCGAGTTTCGTTCTGCACGTTTCTGCCATTCGTTTGTTTTCTAGGATAAGAGGTTACCAGCCAAGCCTTGAAACAGCAGTTTGCATTATTTTAACAACAGCCATCCTGCTTAAGGTGAAAATTTGCTGTATATGACAATGTGTTTACGAAATGTTCGAAAACTTGAGCTCACTGCAGTTGGCTTGTTCAACAGAATGTTTTCAAGGAGATATTCGTGCTGTTGTTCGTGGCTAAGACAGGTGCTGCTTGAAAGATTATGGTTTATGTACGATTCTGGTCACAAAGATGCCAGCGGGGAATATCCAGTAGCTATTTAGCCAATCAGACGAAAGCAATGAGTAAAACAGTTTTATTGCCTTCAAAATAGCTCTATTTTAGGATCCGTGAACACCATTTTCTGTTATTTTATCGCATGAGAGGTAGAATTTTAAGCTCAACTGCGGCTGTTTCTCTAAATGCAGTATCATCTCACAAAACATATAACCTTGTGGTATAGCGTCACGTACCAAAGTTAAATAGCGGCTTATCTCTTAATGAACTTCCAAGCTATTATTCCGATTGAATAACGAAGATTTCCTAATGTGAAACAAGAACTCTTTATTTTGACGGGAAATTTTAGCAAAGGCTAACAATACAACAAACTTGGAAATACTGAAGTATCTAGTTAACGACGCATTATTAAGTTAGTATGATGACATATCGTTGACAGCAAGGCTTTTCACGATCACGAATTTGTCGAGTCGACAAAATAAAAATTAGCGAGGGCAGGAGTCTTGCGGCGTTTTAGTTGAGGCTAGATTTAGAACGCAAAATGCGAAATGCAAGGAAAGCGAATAACTGTGTGACCGTGGCACGTTGTGTTACCCGAGTTAACTATTAACATGTTATGCGAGATTTTCCATTTCTAAGTCTTTTTTGAAATCTGACAATAAAAAATTGCGATAAAACATTTCTTAAAATCATTTTAAGATTAAAAAATTGCTAAAAGACGAAGTTTCGACGTTAGCTAAACGTCATTATCAAGTCAAAATATGTTTGTGAGTTCCAGTCTATAAATACTTAGAAAACAATAGTTGATTAAAAGCTGTAACGTGAGTAACAGATGATTCAAAATATTAAACAAAAAGTTTCGCACGTATGGAATCCGTCTGGATATTTAAATTAGGCTTCATTAGCATTCTTGATGAAGAGCATTTCAAATACAAAAGAATCGAATTTTCCCTGGCACTTTCCTAAAACTTTGAATTGGTTTTCTTTCAAGAGGTTGTTGTTACCGTGAGTTTCTATGAAATGTCTACCGATTGTCGAATTTTTTGTGCTCAGCAGTGCGTTGATGAAGCCTTCGTGCTGTCTATCCGACATAATCTGTATCACACAGATCACGTGAAAAAAGATAAACAACACACTGCCTATTAACAAAGTCACACTGTTAAACGCTGTAAAGACTCTTTATTAAAGACAATGATACATCGTGCCTAGGCCTTGTCGTCCACAACAGAAGCTCTCAATGCAGAATGTGGTAAGGTGCGCTCTACATTTAGTCAACTTGACTCTCCGATGAGTTTTGTTGATTCTGCTATCAAATATTTTCTTTTTCGAAATACTACATCCTAAGGTGCATGTAATGGCGGTCACGTTTCATTATGCTCTCGTTTTTCCTCTCCTGTTTGCTTCCCTTTTTTGCTCTTGGCTCTCATGCTACCCTGAACTGGGAGATGATAAGTCTCCACGTTACTCGTTATTAGGAAACAACATCATGCCGCCACCTGAATCTGGCCTGGAAGCGTTTTACTCTAGTACAAGTCCAACTCGCCGCCTGGCCGCCATTTGGGCTCGCGAAGAAAGGTCACGACAACAAGAGTGTTTTTCTTCCTCCTTCTCCTAGGCGGAGATATTCATCAAAACCCTGGCCAGCCCGATAAAGTTCCCTTGTGGAATTTGTAGCAAACCTGTTAAGATAAACCAGATGGGCATTTGCTGTGATTCGTGCGACCGATGGTATCACACTCGTTGCTGTCTAATTGGCGATCATATGTACGATATCCTGGCAAATTCGTCCTGTTTGTGGATATGTTGCGACTGCGGGCTACCGAACTTCTCTGATTTACTATTTAACTCGTCCATGGAAAGTAACCTTAATAATAACTCCTTCTCTTCGCTTTCATCCATTGACTCAAACCTGTTAGATCATTTCACTCCCAACTCGAAATGTGATTATATCTCTTCTCGACGAGGGAGAAAACAAAACTTGAGAAAACTGAAAGTTTTAAATCTCAATTGCAGCAGTATCAAGAGTCAACAAAAAGTGGCCTCTTCAAAGCTAAGGTCGAGGACGAGAAACCTCATATCATTTTAGGAACTGAGTCTAAACTTGATGAGTCAATCAAAAACTCTGAGGTCTTCCCCTGCGACTACGATGTATTTCGTAAATATCGAATCGATGCCAATCCTGGAGGTGGGGTTTTTATCGCTGTGCATGATCTTATTATTGCAATACGTCAAGCCCAACTTGATTGTCAAGTGAAGCTCAATGGATCAAGATTGAAATGGCTAATCAGAAGCCCTTGTATATAGCTTCTTTTTATCGTCCACCAGGAAGCGACGTACAACAACTTCATGCTCTCAACCATCCATTGGATTGTTTGCATGCTAATGGATCCTTTCCTAGAATTATCATTGCTGGTGACATGAATGTTCTTGACATAGATTGGTCCAATAATACTGTAACGCCAGATTCACGGCGATTGCTGAAAGACCGAAGGTCACTTGCGAGACAACGTGTCGCGGTGAATAGAGCGTGTGTGAGGGGATGCTTTACTGATTGAACTGTGCCTGAGATCACGGAAAACCAACTGTAGTTAACGTTGAATTTATTGGCAATAATCAAACGTAAACTGAAATACAATGCAGCAAACTAATTCTTGGTAATAAGGGATTTCGCTGAAGACTGCAAGTCACGAGTCAATAGTTATAAACATTCCAATCATTATTACTGTGTGACAACGTTTATAAAACCAGCTTTTGAATGATTAACGATCAAGAACATGAATGATTCTAGACAGGTGTAGATACTGCTAACACTCCTAGTTACGATAAACGCTAAGATCTTGAAGGAAATAAAATTGCACGATGTTATAAAACGTGTTTGTATGAGCGCAATTGCAAGCGATTAGGGAACAATTGAGCAAGAAAACAACTTACATTACATTACCAGATATTCTTGTAGGAAATCGCTAGGCAAAAATCTAAGCTAGAGAGGTATAACTATACAGTTTAACACTAAGACAAACGAAAACGGTTTATACTCACAGATCGGTTCCCGATTGCACTCTAAATAGCGAAGGGTAGCTTAAGCTTAAATTTACTTGACACATATACTGTGCACGATGAACTTTAACTCTACCGTGCACGTGTAAGGGCTAGTGACGTATTGCTAAGCAACGAATTAGCGAATCAGAAAGAGTAGAGGCTAATCACTGAAAACAAAGGCTTAAATTTAGCGTTCATTACAAGTACTGTAAGTCATGATCCACAATATGGTGTTTTAGTGAATCAGACATTCCTCAACATTATTGACGATCATGGTCTCACTCAACTTGTGCCCTTTCCTACAAGGCAGGCATCAGCGCTTGACTTAGTGGTTACCAGCCATCCAGATCTGGTGGGCAACTTCATGATTTCTGATGGCATCAGTGGTATTAATGATCACATCGCTGTGACCTTTGAGTTGAATCTTACAGTCAAAATTGGCAAGAAGAAACCTAGAACAGTATACAAGTTTGTTAAGGCAAATCTTGAGGATATACACCATGATGCAGAAACCCTCAGTTAGAACTTCTTCCAAATAGACCCAGAGAATATAAACATTGAGGATAACTGGCAGTTCTTCAAGTCAGGATTGTTGTCAATTCTTCATAGTAGAGTCCCAAAAAAAAAGATCGGATAATGAAATGATTTCTCTTGGATGACTAGGGATCTCAAGAAACTATTGAGAAAAAAGAGGAGGCTTTATAACATCTATAAGAAATCAGGGAAAGCTAGTGATAAGCTGAAGTATCGGAGTCTCCATAAACCATTAAAAACAAAATTTAGACCAGCACAAGATCAATACATAGCAAATACTTTTGATAGTGTCATGAAGGAGAAACCAAAGAAATATTGGTCCTATATTAAATCTAAAAAACAAGATCAAATTGGCATTCCCCCATTATATGCTAATGGTAAGGTGTTGACTGACAGTACAAGTAAAGCTGAAGCTTTAATCAATCATTTTTAACAGATTTTCACTGAAGAGGATTCTTCGTCCACGCTGAACATAGGCTGCAATGACATTCCAGCTATGGAGTGCATGATTTTCAACAGAGAGGGTATAATTAATCTTATTAGGAACATAGTTAGCAAGAAAGCCAATGGCCCAGATAAATCGCCTACTACTCTCCTTAAGATAACTGTATCAGAAATAGCTGAAGTTGTTTCTTTCCTTTTCTTCCAGTCATATGAGTCAGGTCAAATCTTCAATGACTGGAAAAATGCTCATGTAGTACCAGTTTTTAAGAAAGGTGAAAAACATGACCCATTTAATTATAGACCTTTTCCCTTACTGCTGTATTATGTAA
The DNA here is from genome assembly GCF_964205215.1 of Stylophora pistillata. Lineage (NCBI taxonomy): Eukaryota > Metazoa > Cnidaria > Anthozoa > Scleractinia > Pocilloporidae > Stylophora > Stylophora pistillata. The sequence goes on along the minus strand of NC_142526.1, from coordinate 1,739,433 downwards.
AATCATGAACAAATTATTTGTAGGCACATTATGCACCATCTCGAGGACAATGACATCTTATTTGTGAACCAACATGGATCTCGAAAAAATCATTCATGTGAATCTCAATTGATTCTGACTGTCGAAGACCTGGCCAAGAACTTAGATCATGGAGATCAAATGGACATGATCATTTTGGATTTCAGTAAAGCTTTTGACAAAGTTCTCCATCAACGCCTCATCAGAAATTGCAGTTGTATGGCATTCAAGGAGGTACTCTTACTTGGATTAAACCTTGGCTCACTAGTAGATCTCAGAGTGTCATAATTGATGGCGTGTGTTCAAAATATGTCGATGTGACTTAATAGGTACCTCAAGGCTCAGTACTTGGTCCATTATTGTTTTCATTATTCATTAATGATATGCAAAATGGGCTAGGATGTACACTAAGATTGTTTTCTGGTGATGCTTTATTGTATCATAAAATCTCTCATCATGATGACACCTTGGCTTTACAGCGTGACCTAGACAAGCTAGGCCAATGGGCTAATAGGTGGCAGATGCTGTTCAATCCTTCTAAATGCTACAGAATGTCTGTTTTCCGTAGTAAATCCCCGATAGTTAAAGATTACACCCTTTACCACCAAACCCTGGTATCTGTTCGACAACATCCTTATTTAGGTGTTTTGCTGTCTAGTGATCTGCGGTGGAACTCTCGTGTGGACAAGATTGCTGAAAAGGGGAACTCTTCACTTGCGTTTGTGAAAAGGAATTTGTATGCCTGCTCTGAGGAAACTAAACGTTCAGCTTATGTATCACTTGTCAGGCCACACTAGGAGTATGCGTCTGAGAGTATGGGATCCTTAAAGACAAAATCAACTGGAGAAACTAGAAGCTATCCAAAATCGCGCAGCGAGATTTATGAAACATGATTATAGTTGTAACACCAGCCTGTCCAATTTGAAGAAATCCCTATCTTTGGATCGACCAAGCGAGAGAAGAAAATCCCATCGTGTACAAATTTTCCATAAGTCTGTGAACAATAGTATTGCTTTGCCTATCCCGTCTTATTATCAATTGCCTATTAGGAAAACTAGAAATTACGCGATAAATTCATTTATTCAACCACCTGTACATCATGATTACTACAAGTATAGTTTCTTTCCGAGAACTATAAGAGACTGGAACTGTTTATCACCTGGAACTAGATCACTTAATTATTCATCTTTTTGCACTAGAAAATTTTTTTAAGTTTTTATTTCTGAGTATAGCTATATTGTTAATTACATATTTTATTTAACAACAAACATATGAAACATATGAGTGAACTGAGGTTATGAGACGTATATAAGAACGATCCTTCGCAGTAAAGCACTATTTGAGCAATAGTGGAAATCAGACCTGAAAAAAATTTCAGGCCTGTACGGGATTCGAACCACTGACCTCTGCGATACTAGTGCAGCGCTTGTTGTTGTTCGATTTATCATCTACGGGTTTATATCGAATTAATTTGATGGCCTGCTCCCAGTTGGCTTGTTAGCTCAATTGGTAGAGCGCTGCACTAGTATCGCAGAGGTCAGTGGTTCGAATCCCGTACAGGCCTAAAATTTTTTTCAGGTCTGATTTCCACTATTGCTCAAATAGTGCTTTACTGCGAAGGATCGTTCTTATATACATATTTTATTTATTTATTTATTTATTATTTTTATTTGCTAAGTTTATATTTTTATTCTGTTATCTCTTCTTGATGTGTAGTAGCGTTGAGGAGTAATAAAGCATATGTAGATGTAGACTTCAGCGACGAAAGTAGCGTATCAAAAACTAGTCTTTCATTTAAAGATCAAGCGGCCGCTAATGCGGTTCGGAAGCAGTTACGCGATCTTAGCTATAAGATTGGCCCTACTTTGCAGCCAGTTTTCGTGAGCAAGAAATTGGGGCAAGATCTTAAACCCAAAGAAATTAATAAGCCGTAAATTGTTAATAAGCAGTGTGTTGTTTGTCTCTTTAATGTGATCTCTATGATGCAGATTATGTCAGATACACAGCCCGACACCTCAATCAACGCATTGCTGAGCACAGAAATTCGGGAAAATATGAGTAAAAAAAAAAGAAATTTCAAATCAACAGTTTCCAAAGAAGTACAATCTAAAGAAATGGCAAACACAAATGGTCCTCAGGGGATAGTGTCACAAAAGACGCAACAGTCTGTTCAGCTTCTTTTTAGAGACGTTAATCGTCTCATAGCAAACATCAATACCATAAATCCAGAATTTTCAAACATAAGATGTTTAGTGTACTTCAGTATGCTATGGACTTTCAAACTATCTCATAGGACTCCTTTAAACGGATTACAAAGTGGACAGCCTGTGGCGTACTACCCTGTTCCTCTAGTATGCCATTCAGTGCCGCAAAACTATTGACCTCTTTGACAGTAGAGAATATTACAACAGAGGTGGAAATCGGAAAGAATGGGTAAAAAATTACAGACCAGGGAGGCAGAGAACCGTTCGAAGCAAGACTACGAAAGACAAAGCAGGCGCTCTTCCGTCAGCCGGTGTACAAGAATGAAAAAGTTCCATAACAAGATCGGGGAGACCGATAAAAGCATCGATGAGATTTGATCTCTGATAAGCATGGAGTTTGAGACTCTCATGCGACTCCTTACACAAGTACACCACTTGATTGAGCAGGCTATTAATGCGTCCAGCGGTAGCAAATATGATGTAATTGCGCTAATAAGACACATAACTGAAGACCAAAAGCGTAGTATTTAACGCGCAAATTATAGGATTAACCCGACTATTAGATTATTGGAAAATTGTAACCGGTTATGCAAAATTGCTGCCAAATTCGCGCGTTTAGTTCACTTTATAAACGACACTGCAAAAAATTTACCGTCAACCGTCAAATGACCTAATTCAACCGATCTGATCCTGGACAGAATCTTGTAGAAGCTTTTAAAGATATGGATTTTAAAAAGTAAATATCGTGTGTCCTTTAATGCCTTCAACAGACGTTTCAGCGAAAAAAAGCACTTTAATATGTGATGGCGGGCATCTTAAGCAATAGACCCTCCTTACTATCGCAGTAAACCGATATAGCGGTTGGATGATATGACCAAAGCCTTCACAGACATGTGCGTAAAATTTAAAAATGCTTTGCTGCTGTTTACGAAAACAGAGTGAACTGTGCCTTTTTATACCAGCACAAAGCAAGTACTACACTACGTCAAAAGCTGTTTAATCCTAATTTCAAGGTGACTATTTGAAAAAAACCTGACTTGAGGTGGTAAGCGACTTTCAAAATCCGCTGTTTCATCAGTTTTTCTCGTCCAAATCGTGAGAACAAATCATTTCTCCTTTTAGGTCATCAAAGTTGATGTGACCCCAACAACAGCTCTTCTCGTGAACGAGTCTGACTTGGGCGTATTCACCAATAAACTCCTCTACGTCCCAGCTCTTGGGGTACATTGTCTCATAACAGTTTCCTGTCTCTTTTCTGACGACCTTAACATAACAACAGACACAAAAAGTTTTTAAACCTTTGTTTCGACGACGTATCTAACATGACTATATCATACATTAATTGACTGGCAATGCTTTGAACTTAGGAAAAAAAAACTGTCGTTTCGAACGAGGGTAAGCCAAACACAAATAAAGTAAAATAAATTTAGTGTGGCAGAAGCATAGTTGAACCCTCCATTGCCGGGAAGCTCAAAATAAGCAAACTTTATGGACATCACGAAGCTCAAAATCGTTTCGCAAGTTTGAAAGAACAAATCTCTGATACTCCGATCAATCTACTTGAGCTGTTTTACAAGAGTTAAAGGAAACATAATGGTCAAAGTGCCGTATAACCTCACCTGGTGTTGACAATAAGCTCTGCACGACCTTCATTCACTTTACATCCCCCACCAATGAGAAACGAAATATTCTTCCCGACGATACCAAATCAAGGTGAGGTGAGAGTTCTTAGGGGTACGTCGGCTCTATCGGGATGCTGCCATCCTGCGAGATCGCTCTCTTTGGGCCGTTTTTCAGCTCCCCACACCCACCAGTACCCTTGCAGCTGGGCGCTTTCTCTTTTGCGCACGACCGGATTGTCACCAAATGTTTGTTGGTAAACGAAAGCTCTTCCTGTCTTTTCCCACCTACCGATTCCATCTTTAAAGTCAAAGCTGCAGGCTACATTAAAAAAAGAAAAAACAAACCACACAAGTTTTCATCCCCCTGAATGCTCTTTGATTGTCCTTCGGTATGGATTCCACTTTACAGTTTTGTCTTCGAGTACCTTCCTCGCAGTATACGCCAGTGAATCCTAGAGGACATTTACAACGAAATCCTTTATCGGTGTATCCAACTCGACATATGCCAATGTTGAAACAGGGACTGCTGCCGTAAGAAATCTGTTTAAGACAAGATGACTGCGTATCATAAGCATCCATGGTTAGTTTACTCTTCCGGGTTATCGTGTAATCTCAAAGACACACATTCTTGCTGGAACGATAACTCCTCGAGGCTTTTTGATAAAGTAAGAGCAGACAAGAAATAATCACACTTTATCTGTCATTAAACCGGAAAATCTACCAATCGCGGTACTCAATATTAGGTTTGTTCAGTAGTGAATGGGTCCCTTCATCTTAATCATTTCCACCAATCTCTGTTTCTAGAACTATCATACAAAGGAAAGGTCACCAAAGAGATAGGCCAATCTATCCCTATTTATGCCCATACTAATACTAGTCATGAAGGTTATTTCATCGTTTCACAGCGTACTTCTCGATAGTTTTATCTGGTACATTGTATAATACTTAAAAATGAAAAACATTTGGTAGATTAGTAAAAAATCTAGAACGGAAATGGTGCTCAGAACATCTCATACAGTATGAGGAACATCCTGAGGAACGTTTTGACTTGATTTTGGAAAACAGGTCAAAGTGTTCCTTAGCATGCGCAATGCAATACTGAGAGATCACTTCAATTCAATACTTGTACAAGAATTTTAAGGCTAGTTTAAGAAGTAATCTGTCAAACTGATCGCCAAGAATAATTGCTCATCGTTTCAGATAGGTCACTTTACTTCGATACTGAGATCAGTGTAATCTTGTTTACTCTGAAGCTCGGACGAGCCTGGACTTTCATCCGAAGCATTGTTCAACTCAGAAATGTAGTTCCATTTTTGTGAAAGCCCAACATTTATGGACACACAATTGGACTCCATATAACACAGCACATTACAGGTGCCTTCATGAGGTACCTCACCAGGCCTGATCAGGTGGCCTTTCATGACTTTGTCCTGTATGGGTTCGGCGTTATTCACCTTTTGGGTTTTCGAATAACAAAACAAGTTCATGCACAGTTTTGGTTTAGAATAAGAAAATGGCAGGGTAATATCCCTAAGAAATTGATTTGCCTCTAGAGACTTTGGATAATGTTTTGTTGCTGCCGTTCTGTACTCTGAGAGTTTTCCCTGCTAAGGTATCCCAGGAGATTGAAACTTCTGCTGGTCAGTTTTTCTTGCCAAAGAAAGAACTTGTCTTAGCAGGTATCTCTGTGATTTTACGGTTAGATTTTGAATGTGCACTGAATCAAGTTGTGAAAACCAGTGGTGAGCTACCCGTCAAAGAGCAAAGCGATTAATTTACATCCTTTTAAAGCCGATCCCAATGGAAAGAACTATTGAAAGGAATGACAGTCGTTTCGCCAACGTGTCAGTTCACAAACGTCAGGTCGCCAACGTATGAGGTCGATTCGTTCACGTCTAATGTCAGTCCGCCAACGTTTATATATCAGTTCGCCAAAGTCCAAAATAATTGTAATTACAAATGACCATTGGAATATATTTTTACTTTTGTTGTATTCACAGGTGCTCGTAGGTTAGTATCGTTTGAAATCGTTCGTTTCACTTTGCCTAATCTCTCATTTCCTCGACGGCCGATCGTGTTTGAAAAAGGATGTAACCACTTCAAACATTCGGTCTGACGAAGGGCTAACGCTCGAAGCGTCAGCTTTTTTATTCTTTACGGTGGCCAATTTACAATTTCAACTTAGTTGATGCAATCAAATTACCTTGTTACCCCCACCGACGCAGCACCACAGTTTCTTTAGAAACTTTCAGCCTTTATTTATTTGATGGAAATAGGAGATCAAATGAGGTAGGCTTATCTCCAGCTCCAAAAATCATATCACAATACATCGACTGTGTCTTTCCATAACCAGTTGGATTTAGCCAGTACTTGTTGCTAATAGCATCTGTTCCCTCACTTGCCTTTATTCCTTAGCAAGAAAGTACTGGTAATTGCAGAATGGAATTTAAGGGTGCTGCAGTAGATAGTGGGTTAAAGAATAAATTCTGAGGACGACTACTTCGTTAATTTCCTAAAATCTTTACTCGGAAAAGGTGAGAAACTTAAGAGGATCAGCTTAAATATGGTGGACTATTTCCTTTTGAATTCTTCCATTACCTTCCTTGGATAGCTAAAGGTAAAGTGGTAATTATATCATTATGAAAAACATTGAAAGAATACTCTATATAATATCACCGAGAAACCCTAACCGTAACCCTAACCTTAGGTTTATTAAAAAAATTCTCACATATGAGGTAACTTGAATATGGAAGTTTTCCAAAAAAAACTCTGGACTACGTAAAGATGCTGCTGTCAAAGTTGCTCCCTATGACAGTACATAAACTTCCGAGTATATAAGTCCCGCGTGCTATTTTCTTCCAAGAAATTCCCATTTGAGGGCTTTCGACGAAAAAATATGTAGCACAAGTAAGGCCTTCTCACTACATCATTAACTAGATACAACGCTCTGAAAAATACAATGTCCGTAAATCCCTCTTTTCAACATTTTTCCAAATAAAATCATACCTCTTCCGTTCAAACGCTTGATATAAAACCAACTGGGGGCAGAGCGAAAGTTTTCAGGCCTCGCCTCTTTGGTGCGGTTGTTCAGTTCGCAGATCTTCTTTTCTATTGTAGTTGTAGCTTTGGCAGATGATTTAATGTTTACATTAGATATCACAGATATGGGGAGTTGATGCTTACATCCTTTTTAAAAGGAACTTTTCAAGTATCCTCCCTTGAATGTTGATCTCTATCCTGCACTGTTCATTAGCAGATACGCAGTCCACGACAAAAAGTAAGATGAAGAAACAAAAATTGGGCCGTAGCATCTTTCTTGTAAGAATAATAATTGCTTCGTGCGTCAGTATACGTCTATTAAGAGATCAAGCATACTGTGAGTTTAGAGAAAACGAAAGATAGATCAGAGTGCCCTTTGGCTCAAGCTTCTTGTCTAGCTGTTGCATTGTATGAAAAATTAAGAATGTTCTATGCAAGTAATTGCTACACTACAAAACAATTACTGGTAAAACAAAAAATGGGTGTCACAGATTAGGAGAGTCTACTTTTTCTCTTTATTTGTCGGTTGTTAACATTTTTAATTATTCGAATCCATTGTTGTGCAGAGATTGTCGTGAGATTGAAGCACATGAATGGCTCATAATAAAATCATGTCCGGGTTTCCCAGAGTTTTTCCTCGACTTCACATCAAAACTGAAGACAAGAGAGGTCTCCTACCTTTAAAGAGGATACTAACACTCAGCCTTTTGAGGTGTTCTTCAATGTTGACTACCATCCGGTAAGTTTGTATCTCAAAGTTGTTGGCTGTCGTTATACAGCTATGGTTTAAATCTAAAAGAACTACGAACCTATATTTGAATTATTTCCCTCTGCTTTATTAAAAGGCTAGACTGATAGCTTGAGCCTCTGCTTTTTGGGAAAGTGTAATGAATACAATATAGCTTCGATTAATACTAATATGATTGTGAATTAATTGTAAAAGATAACATTAGGTGAATGACAATTTGACAGAAGCCCGGAACCCCGCGAACCTGAAATATCATGCCTTTCCACTAGATATTTGACATCCCTTATGACTTTAGACAGCAAAAAAAGATGTTTCTTTTCAAGAGGCTTTATTTTTTTCTACTCTTGGGACGCATCTGGAAACATTTTTTGTTACTTCATTCTTCACAGACGTACTGCGTTATAGTTTCAATTCAAAGAGAAATTCATTGAGAAATTTAGAACAGTTAATAAATATTTCCTTCACTAAGGTTTGGTTAACTCCAACGTTTTTCTCGCTACAAATTATCATTACTTTTCCTTGACTGTATTTTAATTTACAGAACTTACTCTGATATTTTTTTGTGCTTCGGCAAAAATACGGAGCGAAAATGATGAACACTCGGTTAAGGCCTCCTTAAATAGTTTACGATTATCAGTGTGATGCATAAACTTTGTTTTGTCATTGTTTATTCCCTTAGAAGTTGGCAGAAATGGCTTTAATCCAGCATGATTGCAATTTTGCATATTCATACAATTTTTTCTAGAATGTGTAGGACAATACTGCCTCGATTAATGACAAGATGATGAACAATTTACATAAACCCGCTCAACAGTAGACGCTAAACTTGCCAGCCCTGTTACACTTCCACTGGAATTTCTTAACTTCTCAGGACAATATCGCTGTCTTGGCTACAATCCTCCAAATATTTAAGCTAAATGATTCTTAGTTAGTTGCATGATTCGCTCGTGATCAGTTTAGATTGACGATAATGTAATACTATGACATCATAAGCTGTTAACAGGCTCATAAAAAGATCACCTGAAGCCCCTTTGTAAACCGAAAACAATATTAGCTTTCACTATTCTGCATTTACAATAGGAGTTCGAGATCTGTTTTTCCAAGGAACCCTTAAAAAATATCAATGAACGACCACGACCTTTATGGGCGTCTTCATTAGTAAAATTTTTACCTTTCCTGACTGTGCCGGCAACTTTTAAGAAATTTTTGTGAGTCTACCAATATCGTGAAATTATTATATATCTGAGAGATGTGCGCAAAAAATAACATATTCTTATATTTGGCATTTCCTCTAGGAGATCGAGTCACATTTGTAGAAGAGTAATAGATTTCTTTTTTTTTCCCATGACCTTTATTAGCACGTTCATTTGTAAAATTTAATGCCTGCAAGGTCCGTCCCGATTGTGCTCGGCAACTTTTAACCAACTTTTGGCGTTTAGAAGTACTTTGTTCTATTTCAGAAACATCGAGAAAGTTTTGTATATCTGAGAAATTTTGGCGCAATATAAAGGCTAAGAGCACATATCATGGAGGAACAAGCCAAAGATTTCATAGACAACTTCAATTTACATAAACCTCTTGAATGTCTATCAACCTTATTAACACATAACCTGTCATTTGACATCGTTTCGTGCGGCAAGTCGCATGTTTTGTTCCGTTAGATTGAAGTTATAAATATTTTTTAATTTAGCCCATATTTACGTAAAACTCTTCGAAGTTAAGTTTCAAGCTATTGTTCTTGAATGTATCCCGGAGCAACATTTTGTTGGCGCCAAGACCACGTCTAAAGGTTGTTTATAAATTCCTCTGATTGGGCGATAGGTAGCTATTTTAAAACTTTAAAAAAAGCTTTTTAACTCTTTAAAAAGATAAAAAAATGAGCTTCAAAATTTGAAATAATCGCATTCAGATGGTGTGCACACGTAGAAACTAAATATAGAGCTACTTTACGAACAGCTGGAATTCAGATTACAAATATGAGAATTTCAAATTTCGAGCTCAAGAAAAAATGCTTGCTAACACGCGGCAGAAGGAAAATGAATGAGGCATTACTTCACGAATGAAAATAAATTAAGTTTAATTTGTGAATGGTGTCGTGTGTGATTTTCTCTATTCTAATGAACCTTTTCTCTCTTACAACAGACACTGTGTCCACAGGTTCAGAGTAAATATTTCTGAAGACCATTTAAATTGCAAATTTTAATGTGGTATTTGAGGGTTAAAATCAAACTATTTTGTCCACAATGTAAAATGATTTTTATATCAAAAGAGAGTTATTGGATATCTCTCAGTACGAGAGAGGGTTTATTAAGCTAAGTAATATGTATTAATAAATTTAAGGTGCTTCTGCATAATAACCGAAGATTAAGCATTGCCAGAGTCAAATAAAACACCAATATTCCGCTATTTTGGAACCTGTTTTGGATGCCGTTACTCACAAATGACTTCAATACCTAATCTTGAGCAAAATCTGCGAAGATCTTTTACAGATATGGATTTTGTAAAGCAAATATTAAGAAAAGTAAATATGATGCGATTGCTGGCATCTAAAGCAATCGACTATCCTCGTTATAGTAGTAACGCGATGTAACGATTGTATTGTATAACAAGATGATCCAAGATCGTAAGTCGGGCTACAAGTAGATGTCGACGTGCTGTTATGAGTGTTGACCATTCGTGATGCGCAGAGGTTCTAAAAGAAATACTAAGAGGTACCAGAGCCCTGGTTTGTGGGCGTAGCAAAATTTTTTTTTTCATCCCTGAAAGACACCAATTCTACAATAACGCCCTGTCACATATTTTTGGTGCAATACCCTAAAATGTTACATAGGAGCTGCTGCTGGGGACTTTTTGAAGCTAAACAGCCAAGGGGATACCAAGCTCACTTTTTTTAACCCCTAAAGGGTATAACAAGCACCCCAGTCCTTTTTATTTAAGGAGTCCCCCTTCCCAAGGGTGATTAGTACATTCCAATTGATGCGTGTGTTGAAAAAGATATATTATGAAATTGTAATCGTAATGGTCTGAAAGCAAGGAAGTATATTTCATCGTGAAAACATTGTATACGCAGCATACCAGTAAGGACCTTCCCTGATTTTCTCTTTGAATTAATTAATGCAGATATATCAATAGTTGGGATTGTCTCACTCTTTTGCTGTTGTCTAACTTTGAATTTGATTATTTTTCTAAAATATATCTGTTGCAGTCTTTTCATTTTTGGAGTGGGTTCCAAATTACCATAACTATATTTTCGTCTGTGTTTTTGCATGTGTCTGATTTGATGAAGGTCCATGTTAGATGTGCAAGACAAAAATTGCTTTTCGCAGTGAATAATACCTGTTTTAAGTTTCTTTGTAACAATGTTAGAAATAGCTTGTACCAATGATTATTTGTTGTATCGCCTTTATTATTACGTGTCTGCGGTATTGCCCATTGCACGTGACGGAGTTTTGTGGAGAAATCCGGTGGTAAACCTATAGTCGGTCGTCCGACTATTTATAGCCTTCTCAATCACGATCATAAAGTTGTTTTATAATGCTATTCTACTGTTGACCAAAAACACAGTGATTGTGCCTATCTATGCTAGCACAATGAAAGTACTATACTACGTCAAGGGCTGCTTCACCATACTTTCAAGGTGGCTTGAGCTGATAAGTTAAACTTTTAAAGTCAGTGTCTCTTCAGTTTTTCCCGTCAAAATCGTGAGGACAAATGATATCTCCTTTAAGGTCATCAAAGTTGATGTGACCCCAACCATCAGAAGACTCATCTATTAGTCTGACTTGCGCATATTGACCACTAAACTCCTCCACGTCCCAGCTCTTACGGTACATTTTCTCCTTACAGTTTCCTGTCTCAGTTCTAACGATCTGAACGTAAAGACAAACATAAACAGTTTTTAAACCTTTGTATCGACGATTGCTGACATATCTAACATGACTATATCGCACATTAATTCACTTGCAATGCTTTAAACTTAGGGGAAAAAAAAAAAACTATTGTTTCGAAGGAGGGTAAGCTAAAGACTAAAAAAGTGAAACAGTGTGCCAGACGCGAAGTTGGTTATCTCGCGGACTCTCCCTTAAGTAAGCTCAACAAAAGTAAAACCAAACGTTTTCGACACCTGGTTATCATCAGGGTCATCATCACCTCCACAGATGATGACTAAGGGTCGAAAATGCTTAGGTTTTACTTTTTGAATTTATTTTTCCCTGTAAATATGTCATTTTAGACCGAAGCGAGCTTTATGGATATCACGAAGCTCAAAATGGTTTCGCAATTTTGAAAGCCAAATCTGTGATAACTTGATCAATCAAGCAAGTTGTTTTAAAAGAATCAGAAGATAATAGTCAAAGTGAATAATCTCACCTGGTTGTTGACAATAAGCTCCGCACGAATTTTATTTACTTCACATCCCCCACCAATGAGAAACAAGATATTCTTGCCAACGATACGAAAACAAGGTGAGATGAGAGTTCCCTTGGGTACGTCGGCTCCATCTGGATGCTGCAATCCTGCGGGATCGCTCTCCTTGGGCCGTTTCTCAGCTCCCCCCACCCACCAGTACCCTTGAGGCTGGGCGCTTTTATTGCGCGCGACTGGATTGTCACCAAATGTTGGCTGGTAAATGAAAGCACTGCCTGTCATTTCCCACCCGCCGATTCCATCTTCAAAGTCAAAGCTGCAGGCTACATTAATAAAAAGAAAAATCGAAATATTTTATTTCCCTGATTCTCATTTGGTATTAATTCCACTCTACAGTTTTGTATTTAATTACCCTTCTTGCAGTTTACACCAGTAAATCCTAAAGGACATTTACAACGAAATCCTTCATCAGTGTATCCAGCTTGACATGTGCCATTGTTGAAACAGGGACTGCTTCTGCAAGGATTCTGTTCAAGACAAAATGTTGAAGACAAAATCATCGCTTAGTTTACTTTCCCGGGATATTATGTAATCTCAAATAAGCACATTCTTGCTGGAACGATACCTTCTTGAAGCTTTTTTATAAGTTAAGAGAAGACAAGAATTAATTACACTTTATCAGTCATTAAACCAGTAAAATATATCAATCGCGGTACTGGATTTCAATGGGTCCCTTTATTTTAGCCACGGGTATCTTGTTGTTCTATCAGTTTTATTATTGTCAGTAGAGATGACACCACTGGTGTATCTTAGCGTTGGCATTCTCCCTTCAGGTGACTCCTCATAAGTAAATAAAAGTTATCGAAGGATTTTTTTAGTGAAGTTTGCTTTGAAAGGTCTCCATCAATCTCTGTTTCTAGAACTACCATACAAAGGAAAACTTACTAAAGAGATAGTTAGTCAATCTTGCCGTATTTATGTGGGTTATTTCATAGCTTCACAAAGTATTTCTCGATAGTTTTATAAAGTAACACTTGAAAAAGAAATCATTTTATAGATAAGTAAAAGTTCTCTAATGTTCGTAACAATGTGATATTAATATAATATATGGAAAAATCTCTCAATCTCATACCATCGAAATCAGGTCAAAACGTTCCTCAGGGTACACAATGCAGTACTAAGGAATCATTTCAATTCAATACATGCACACGAATTGCAAGAGTAGTTTAAGAGGTAATCTATCAAACTGATCGCCCAGAATAATTGTTCATCGTCTAAAATAAGTCACTTTACCTCGATACTGAGATGAGTGTAATCCTGTTTACTCTGAAGGTTGGACGAGCCTGGACTTTCATCCGAAGCGTTGTTCAACTCACAAATGTAGTTCCCTCCTTGTGATGGCCCAACATTTATGGACACACAATTGGGCTCCATATAACACAGCACATTACAACTGCCTTGATGGGGCACCTCTAAAAGCCTGATTAAATGGCCCTTCAAGACTCTTTCCTGTATGGGTTCTTTGAAAATAATGGATCGGCATTCTTCACCTATTTGGTTTGCAAATAACAAAACAATTTCATGCACAGTTTTGGTTTAGAATAAGATAATGTCAGGGTAGTATCCTTAACAAATTAATTTGCCTCTAGAGACACTGGATAATGGTTTGTCGCTGCCTTTTTGAAATCTAGGAATTTTCCCTGACACGGTATCCTAAGAGACTCAAACTCCTGCTTGTTAGTTTTTCACCGAAGAAAGAACTTGTCTCAGCAGTCTCTGTGATTTTACCGTTAGATTTTGAATGTGCACTGGATGAAGTTGTGAGAACCAAAGGCAAGTTACTGGTCAAAGAGGAAGCAATTAATTCCCATCTCTTTTTAAGTCATTCATACTAAAAAGAACTATTGAAAGCGACAAACAGGCTCCCCTCCCCCCCCCAGTCCCATGCCTTGAATGTTGATCTCCTTCCTGCACTCTTCCTTAGTAGATACGCAGTCCACGAAAAAAACCAGGATGAAGAGACAAAAGCTTAGCCTAAACATCTTTCCTGTAAGAATAATATTTGGTATATCCGTCAGTATAATTTTATAAAGATATCATGCTTACGGTGAGTTTAGAGAAAGCACAAGATGGATCAGAGAGCACTTTGGCACAAGCTTCTTGCCTCCCTGTTGCATTGCATGAAAATTGGGAATGTTTTATGCCAGCAACTCTAACAAACATAACATAGCTTGTAAATTCGTGCAATCAAATTCAATAGCGAGAGCGTGCTTCAATTTTCCATGGTGCACTCTGCTGACGTCAACAAACAAATTTCTCGCGAAAAAAATTTTTTTCTCACGAGTGACTTCAGCATTTTTCATTAAAAAAAACGGGAAAAACTTCCGTAAAAAATTCAAACTAGACATGGCAACAAGCGAACAAGCCGATAAAGATCTGCCTACTTTTTCTTTGGGAATAGATTTTTTAACTCCCGAGAAAGAACCCAGAGAAAGGGAAAACAAAACAATCAACGGTTTCTAACCTCATTTCCACGCATGAATTCACCTGTCAGTTTTTGACCAATTTGAGACAAGATCATTGAAGCATGGCGAAATACTTTTCTGAACAAAATAAACAACGCATTGAAGCGTAGGAGAGGGAATTTCTGCCCTTTATACATGAACTACAGCGTTGAAAATGTTATAAAACAAAGTTGCTCTCGGCTACGCCTCGAGCAACTCTTACGCATCTTTCGTGCTGTCCAAACTTCCCGCGTGCTTCATATCTCGATGAATGCACGCTGACGTATGAACCATATGTTAAATTTTCGGTAACGAAATAAGGGTGTCACGGATTAAGAGAATCTACTTTTATGTGGTTTTTCTCTTTTTTTTTATCTGTTTTTAACATGCTTAACTATTCGAGCGATTGTTGTGCTTAAAATAAAAACGGGTTTCCATCATTTCTCCACGACTTCACTTCAAAACTGATGACAAGTAAGGTCTCTTACCTTTAAAAGTATAGAACCACTCAGCCTTTTTTTTGTTTGTTTGGTTGTTTTATGCTGACCACCACCCGGTAAGTTTCTATTTCGAAGTCGTTGGTTGATGTTGTGAAGCAATAATTTAAATCTAAAAAAACTCCGAACCTTCGCCTGAATTCCCTCTCCTGCCTGAAGATTAGTTGATGAATGATTGAAGATTAGTTGATGAAGATTAGTTTGACAGATTGAGCCACTGCTATTTGGTAAACGTTAATGAATACAAAATAGCCTCAATTAACAATTTTAATTACCGAAGGTAACAGAAGGTGAATGACAATTTGACAGGAGCCCGAAACCCCGCGAACGTGTTCGACATCTCGACCTAATTGTTATTGACAATACAAAACATTATTTTTGTTCACGAGGCTTTATTTTTTAGTACTCTTGGGACGCACTCGCAAAAATGTTTTCTTAGCGTATTCCTCACACACAACTTCATCTATCGTTGCAAAACAAAGAGAAATTGATTTTAGAAATGTAGAAAAAGGAAAGCAGTTAATAACCGACGTCTTTGGCTGTAGCTTTGTCAATTCCAACTTTATCTTTTGTGATATATTTTTAACACGACAATTTGAACTACGTACTCCTTTTCGGTGAACTTTAATGAACAGAACGCCCCTTCCCATTTCTATTTTATTCAGAAAAATGGATCGAATCTGATGAACACCTGATGAAGGCCTCCTTAAATAATTATAAACATCTGTTTGATGCATAAACTTTGTTTTTTCATTTTCTATTCTTCTTCAGGTTGACAGGAATGGCTACAAACACAACGGTCTTGCATTTGCATATTCACACAATTTTTCTAGAATGTGTGGAACAATACGAAATTGATTAATAACCTGATGATGAATAATTGACATAAGCTCGCTCAACTGTAGAGGCTAAAGTGGGAGTCCTTAAACACCAAGGCGCACTATATAAGGAAGTCTTCCCTGGGAAGACCTGGGCTCATTGTCACTCACCGTTGACGTGTGCGGGTCAAATCTAAATGCTGGTAGACGGACAAAAGGAGGTAATGAGATATTTATTGTTTACTTCTACCAGCATGGTAGAATGAGGTAACGTGCGAACCACCTACTTCGATCTCAAATCTACCGCCACAAATAAAAACAGTTTCTATTGGAGAAAAAAAATACAAATCTCAAAAATTCTTGTATTGTGACGAAGAAATAAAACAATTTTGAGGAATGCGCCCGCTGTTCACTGCTTTGGAGTAGCTGTAGCTCAAGCTGACTTGACTTTAAGAGTTCTACATCACACGACAGTTGATTGACAAATGGTCCAGTGGGACCTAAGGCTCCTTATATAGCGCGCCTTCGTGTTTAACTTTTTGGCAATATCATTGCCTTGGCTAGAATTCTCCAAATCCTGCCACCTGTCTTTAAGTTACATGATTCTTTGTACCCAGATCGTCCGTGATCAGTTTAGATTGACCGGGTAATACCAGGACACCAATGACACACCGTTAACAGGCGTATAAAAAGTCCACATTAAGCCCCTTTGGAAATCGAAAACACTATTAACTTTAGCTATTCTACATCCACAGTAAAAGTTCAAGATCTCATTCCCCAAGAAATCCTTAATAAATATCAATTAACGACCACGACCTTTCTTAGCGTCTTCATTAAAAAAAATGTAATACCTGTCCCTATTGTGCTCGGCAACTTTTAAGCAACTTTTGGCGTTGGAGGAACTTTTTGCGATTCTGGTAACAGCGAGAATTTTTTGCATTTGTATATTCGAGAAATGTTTTCGCAAATTAAAGTTTAGAGCACATGTCAATTGAGCAGAAACATGTCAAAGATTTCATATGAAACTTCAATTAATGCAAATTTTTCGAATGTTTCTCAACCTTTTGAACACCTAACCTGTCATTGGACATCGTTTGGTTCGACAAGACACTAGATGAAGCATGTGTTTTGTTCTGTTGGACTTAAGTCATGAATATCCTTAAATTTCGCCCGCATTTACGCGCAACTCGTCAGTTCGACTGAAGTCATAAATATCCTTAAATTTTTCCCATGTTTACGTGTATTTCTTTAAAGGAACTTTCAAACTATTTTTCTTGAGTAAAGTTGGTGATTATGGCGGAGAACGAACAATAAAAACTTTGATTACCTTTTATTCCAAAAAAATCAAGAAATTTAGGTAGAAGCTTTTAAAATTTGGGTAGCAACGTTTTGGATTTTGGCACTCTTTTGGCAGTCTTTTGGGAATTCTGGTAGGCAACTTTACAGAAATTTGCGAACACAGCGGGACGCGCATAATATCTGCCCCGGAGCAACATTTCGTTGGCGCCAAGACCTCGTCTAGAGGTTGTATATAAATTACTTCGATTGGCAAATAGTTAACCATTTTTAAATCTTTAAAAAACCTTTTAAATTTTTAAAAGATTGTAAATGAGTTTCAAAAACTGTTTTCTTCTGCTATGACTTATTTAAAACAATTGCATTTAGATGGTGTGCACAGGTAGAAACCTAGATATAGAGCTTCTTTAATTAGGAACAGGTGGAATTCAGATCACAAATAAGAAATACCTAATTTGAGCTCAAGGAAAAGCAGTTAACAGACCTCTAGAAATTTTAGATTTGGAATTGGGAATTTTCTTTGCAAGCAACTCTAAACTAACAAGCAATTTCCGGTAAAAAAAAAAAAAAAGATGGCACAGATTAAGAGACTACTTTTATACGTGTTTTATCTTTGCTTGTCTGTTGTTAACATTTTAACTGTTCGAGCGATCGTTGTCCAGAGATTGTCGTGAGATTTAAGTATTTTAATGGCTGATAATAAAATCATATCCGGGTCTCCACCAGTTTTCTTCGACTTCATATCAAAACTAATGACAAGAAAGGTCCCTTACCTTTAAAAGTACATAAGCACTCAGCTTTTTGCGGTGTTTTTTGATGCTGACCACCACCCGGTAAGTTTGTATTTCGAATTTGTTGGTTAATTTTATGAAACTATAGTTTAAATCTGAAAGAAGCTCCGAAACTACACCCGAATTCTCTCCCCTACCCTAATGAAAGACTATCCTGACTATTAGAGCCACTGCTTTTGGTAAACCGTAATGATACAAAATAGCCTCGATAAATAGTTTTATGATTGTCAGGAATTGTAAAAGATAACACCAGGTGAATAATAATATGACAGAAGCTCGAAACCCCGCAAACGTGAAATATTATGCTTTTTGTTCATTAGGCTTTATTTTTTCTACTCTTATGACGCACCCGCAAAAGTGTTTTGTCATTGCATTGCTCACACACCAAATACATCTATCGTTTAAAAACAAAGCGAAATTGAGATTAGAAATATAAAACAAGGAGTACGGTAGATAACTGATCTCTTTTACCATAGCTTGGTGAGCTCCAATGTTTCTATCACTATAAATACGGAAATATGGAAAAAGTGAAACAGTAAATAACCGATGTCTTTGGCTACAGCTTGGGAACTCCAACGTTATCTTTCGTGATCATATTTTTAACAGGACAATTTGAACTACTCCTTTTCAGTAACCTTTAATGGACAGAACGTCCATTTGTATTTCTATTTTACGCAAAAAATCGATAAAAAATGATAAGCACTGGGTTAAGGCCTCCTTAAATAATTAGGAATACCTATTTGATGCATAAAATCTGTTTTTTATTTTTTTAGTCTTCTAGAAGTTGGCAGAAATGGCTGACAAAACAACGGTTTTGTAATTGCGTATTCACACAATTTTTCTTGAATGTGTGGGACAATACTAAACCGATTAATAACTGGATGATCAATAATTTACGGACGCCCGCTCAACAATAGACACTAAACTTGCCAGCCTTTTTACACTTCCCATGGGATTTCTCAAGTTTTAGAGAAATATCATTAGGGAGCTTAAGCAACCACGACGACGAACGGAGGACGACGACCGGAAGTAGCGAGAACGTCACTGCGCAAGCGCGAACCAAGAATTCCGTCGTCGTCTTATCGTCGACGACTTGAGATGGACCAGTTTCAAGTCGTCGTGAACTTCCGAACTTCAAAGCAGTTTTTCTCATCAAAAGGTGCGGCTTTATTGTCGTTTTTTTGACAGTCTATGGCCGGTTGGAGTTTGTATTCGCTTCTTCGGTTGATTTAAACCTCCCTGTTCAGTTTTCTAAACAAATAAAATTCGAAAACCCACTAACTCATTTTCCTTCCTTCGCAGAACAGATGTCAAGTCAAGCGGTGAAAGCGACCACGTTAGGTTTAAATTTATTTGAGTATATTTTATGAAAGAGTGCTGTTTATCATTTTTATTGAAAGAAAAGGTTTAAATGGCAGTGCAATACACCACTGCTTTCGGTCAAAAGCTGTGTGTATGGAACTGTCGGTTTATTGCTACTAAAACATTTTGCGTGTTGCTGTTCTTCCGTCGAGACGCTTTAGGGCCTGATTACATGAGCCGAGCTGGCCCGGTTAGCCGGGCTGATTTCTTTTGTTTTCACGCTTTGGCGAACACCAAAACAAAAGAAATCAGCCCGGCCAACCGGGCCAGCCCGGCTCATGTAATCAGGCCCTTAAACAGCAAAGAATTCTTTAGATCGGTGTGTCAACATGAGCGTGCGTGAATACCTCTCAGGTTTTGCGAATCTATTTTCGAAATGTTTGATAAAGATCTAGATTTACAGCGATAAAAATTATTCCGACAAAATCACGCGGGAAAAAATAGTATTCTTGTTTGAAGCGCGACGACTGATCTGTGCCGATCGCTAGCTAGCATTGATTAAAATTGACAGACTTGAGTCGTTTGCTCGCCAAAGGAAGGAGCATCAAAGGTAGAACATATCAGGCTAAAGCACGTTGAAAATCAGCCAAGCCTTGGGCAAAATAGGTTTGTTTATACCAGCAACACTTAGAACTGAATTTTAATCTCGAATAACTTCCGTAAAATTTATATTTTTAACTTTTATCATGCGTAAATTATTGTAAATAAAGCTAAAGCTTAATAATTCCTTGGACTTTTGATGTTCAAGAATTGAATAACGTACTCTCGAACTTTCGATAAAGGTGAAAATTTTGATCCATGACCGAGAGGAGGGTTTTGGAGGTCTCTGAACGATGTCATTTCGTAAACTGACGAAGCGAGAATAAACAATAATTTCAGACGTCGTCGTCCTTGAGCAAATTCACTGCTTAAGTTTCATTTTCCCGCTAAAAACGACGTCCTCGTTGCAGACCCTCCGCGATTACTTGACGTCGTCGTCGTCCCTTTCGTCGTGGTTGCTTAAGCTCCCTATTGTCTTGGCTAGAACTCTCCGAATCTAGGCACCTTTGTTTAAGTTCCCTGATTCTTTGTACCCAGAACGCTCGTGATCAGTTTAGATTGACGATAATACTAGTACACCATAATTTTTAACAGGCTAATAAAAAGGTTACCGTAAGCTCCTTTAGAAATCGAAAACACTATTAGCTTTAATTATTCTGCATCTACAATAAATATCAATTAACGACCTTTATTGGCGTCTTCATTATTTAAATTTAATACCTGCGAGGCCTGTCCCGATGGTGCTAGACAAGTTTAAAGCAACTTTTGGCGTTTAGAGGAATTTTTTGTAAGTCTGGCAACATCGAGAAACTTTTGCATTTGTAGATCTGACAAATGTTTTTGCAAAATAAAGGTTTAGAGCACATATCAATCAAGCGCAAACAAGTCAACGATTTCATTTATGCAAATTTCTTGAATGTCTATCAGCCTTTTGAACGCATAACCTGTCATTTGACATCGTTTCGCTCGGAAAGACGCCAGGTGAAGCCCGGGCTTTGTTCCGTTAGACTTAAGTCATGAATATCCTACAATTTTGCCCAAATCTGCGTGAAAATCTATCAAGCTAAGTTGCATGCTATTTTTCTCGAGTGATGTTGGTTGTTATTGCGAAGAACGAAAAATTAAACTTTTGATTAACTTATATTTGAAAATTTAGAATAGAAATTTAGATAGAAGCTTTCAAAGATTGAAAATGAGCTTTGTAAACGGTTTTCTTCTGTTTTGACTTCTTTGAAATATTTACATTCAGGTGGTGGGCACACTTATAAATCTAAATACAGAGCTACTTTGCGAAAAGCTAGAATTCAGAAATTATTTATAACAACTGTCCTCCTTTTGCCACCTCACCTCTATGACTTTTCGTATCGAGTGCTTCATTACATTTTTTAAACAATCACTATTTAACAAATGGTAAACACCACAGCGTACACTATTGAGTTATGGATGCACGCGGGAGGTTGCTAAGCACGAAAGAAGCGTAAGAGTCGCTTGAGGCGATAGCCGAGAGCGACTCTAGCTTCTTGAGTGCTTAGCAAAACCTCCCGCGTGCATCCATAACTCAATAGTGTACGCTGTGGTGTTTACCATTTGTTTTATAACATAACATTGATACATTGTAGCTAAAGAGTTCCCTTTTATTTAACAAATCTTACGTGACCAGAGAAAACAAGCGCGCGCGGAAAAATAGTCTTTGCATTTGCTCACGTCAGCTGCGTACACCCATGGGCAAATGGGGGACGCTAAATTAACCAATCAGAGCGCGCGCTTTACTTTGGTTATGTTATAATTAATTTTCTCTTCTATCGGTCACCAAGAGGTTGAGCAAAGCTTCAGAATCTATTTTTTGGAATTCTATTTTTCATTGGAGGTGAACTGCCTTTATTCGTGCAAACATAAATTTTCAATTCAAAGTGACCTTTCGAGCAAAGAAAAATATCCAAAATGTTTTGCAAACCTCGCACTTCTACGCAAAAGTCAACGGTTACGCAAAAAATCTTCAGCCTGCCACAGCTAGCCTCTTACATCAATACAATTCACTATTTACTGTAAGATTTTATAGGGAAGAGCTCACACTTCATCACTTATTTTACTTTAAAACCGAAAGTGAATTTGTGCAATTTATACTACTCAGTCAAGTGTTTGTGTTTGCCTGGTGATAGAAGCAATGGAGACATTTTATTATCTCGATAGATTCTTTGGTTTCCGCGGAATTCTCTCTTATTATCATTAAGGAACCATTTTGACAGTTTCCCAATTTTTGTACGCCTTTCAGAGATTACCTACTTCATCTGATTAATAAGCAAAGAACTTCCTAACAATACCGAAAGGGAAAATTCAGTAAAGAAATTAAGTTTACGATATCCATGGTCTCGTGTGTGATTTTCTCTATTCTCATGAGCCCTAATTCACTCCTAACACACTCTATGCATAGGAGTACCAAGTAAACATTCCTGAAGAATGCAAAATGCAATTTTAATGTGCTGTTTTGAGGGTTAAAGCCAAACTATTTTGTCCAGAATGTGAAAGGAAAATTATATGTGTCATGGAAGTGTTAGGAATTTATTTATTTAATGTAAATTATTTTTTTTATTCTCTTAGGATCAGTGTAGTTCGTGATTATTTGTATCTGTTACGTAATTTTTATTCTTCACTTGTGTAAACTGTTGTGTAATTAACCTTTATTGTGTATATCAAATAGTTTTCTTCATTCTTTTCGGACACCTTGCGTCCATGTGTATTTAAGGATTTGGGTGGTTTGGTACGGTGTGGTTTTTTTTTGAAGAAGTGAGGTGAAGGTTTGTGAGTTACGAGCGAAGAGCGTGGAAAAATTTGAGTCGACGGAGACTCGGCACAGTATCATTTCTGAGAAATTCATTCAGAACAATCGTTCCATTTCACGGTAGAAAACCATTTGCGGGGGAACGGGTGTGCAAAGAATCTACCAGACTGTGAGCTAAAGGAAGAAGAGATAGTAACTAATTCAATAACAAGTCTGAGCGAGTCAAGTTACGAGAAGTAAAAAGTTGAAAACTGCAAAGTTGTCAGAAGACGAAGCAAAGTTGAAACGAAGGAAACGAGCAAAGTTGAGAACTGGTGAGACAGGAACCTGGTTGGAGAAACGGGAGTTTGGTTTGTCAGGGCACTGTTTGTTGGTGGAGCGTGGTGATTTGTGGACAAGAGAAGAACACGGACGCGGGCGTAAGGTGAAACCCAACCGAACTGAACTAAAAAAAAAAAAAACCTTTTTTTTTATCTTAATAGTAATAATCTTGTAAATAGTTTTAGTGTACTGTAGTTTAAGTTAGCGTATTCCTGTAAATTAATTAGATCATTGTATTATCGTTATTGTTAGTCGCTTTATTGTTTTATTAGCATAATAAATATCTCTAGGCCTACGTTTAGTTGTATTGTGGCGTGTGTTCTCGGACTCGTTTATGTTCTGTGTTTTGTTTGTGTTAGGGGGCACCCACCTTTGTGGCGCGGATTCGTCACATATTTTGGTGTCAGGAGTGGGATCGCTCCTTAACAGTTTACATAAACAGCTCAACAGGAGACACGCAAGGTAATAGTATACGATTATTTAATATGGCTACTGCAGCGATCGGCTATGATTCCTGGGTCCTTAAAGATCTTAGAGCTGAGGCTATCAAACGAGGTATTCATTTTTCTCCTAAGGATGGTGTTAAGACTTTAGCGAGCAAACTCAGAACTTCAGATCGCATAGGTCAGAGTTTCGATGCACCAGAAGGAAACCTTGCGGAGGAAACTTTGGAGACTGGTCTTAGTTTTGAGCAGAAATTACAGTTACAAGAGCGTGAGCTGCAGATGTTAGAACTGCGGAAGAGAATTAGTCAGGAACACAGAGAAATGAGGGAGTTAGAAAGGGAGGTGGAGAGAGAAAGGCGTCAGGCTGAAAGGGAATTAGAGAGGGAGAGAAGGGAGTTTGAAACTCAAAAAGCCCAAGAAGAAGAAAGGCGTTTGGTACGAGAGGAGGAGAGACTCAGAAACCTTAGAGCTGAAAAGGAAGAATTTGCTGTAAGGGAGTTTGAAAGGAAACAGGTAAGTGACAATGAGGTTAAAAGGCCCAAGTTTATCAAAATCAGGGAAATGAGGGAGAGTGAAGATATAGATGATTTTTTCCGGATTTTTGAAATGACTGCAAGGGCGCAATCCTTACCCGAGGGGGAATGGGTTGGTAATTTAGTACCCAAGCTCACTGAAAAGGCTAAGTCTATTTATTTAGAAATCCCAGACCCTGCATGCCAGGATTACCACGAGAGTAAGGCAAGCATTATTAAAGCCTACCAGTTAACCGCAGATCACTATAGATATAGGTTTCGAACCTCAGAGAAAAAGCCCGACGAGGACTTCGTCCAGTGGGGAAACAGAACCCGAAGGTATCTCAGCCGCTGGATAGCTGTTGCCGAGGCTACTGGTGATGCGGATAAGATAATTGAACAGGTATTGATGGAGCGACTTCTTGATGCGGTAAGTCCTGAGCTTAGAGCTTGGTTAAAGGAGCAAAAGCCCAAAACTGCTGAAGAACTTGGCAACCTTGCTAATTTACATGTTCAATCTAGGAAAGGGCCACTTGTTGATGGTAAGTATATGTCAACCGCTAGTTATGAGAAATTTGGGAAAAAAAAGAGGCCAGATGTTAAGGCGGATAACTTATTGTCTGAACAGAAACAAGACCAATACCATGTAAGACCCTCCAAACCATCCTCCCCTCCAGCCCGTAGAACCACGAGGCCTGAAATTAAATGTTACAAATGTGGTAAACCAGGTCACATGTCGTTCAACTGTGGAAAGGGCCGTGGGAAGCCTTCACAGGGATACCTCCTGTGTATGACACCCCTAACGTCAGAACAATCTCAGTTCCCTCCTTGCAATCTTAGAGGTAAAATAAACGGGAAATTTGCAGAAATGGTCATTGATTCTGGTTGTACTAGGACTCTAGTCCAGAAAAGATATGTAAACAATACAGCCTTCACAGGGGAGAATATCACAGTATTAACAGCTGCGGGAGAACGTCTTACAGTCCCACTTGCAAACGTTGAATTTGACAGCAAAGAAGGTAAACACGTAGAATTAGTAGGAGTGTTGGAGAGGCTACCCGTAGATTGCTTACTTGGCAGGTCGTCTTTTGGAAGAACACTGTCGAGACAAAATGTTTTGGACCAATGGGAGAGAAATGTTCTAGCTGATGACATTGGTGGAGATGAGGCCTTCGTGATGACGAGGAGACAGAAAGCATTACAAGAAGCCCAATTGAAAGCAGACGAGCTAATTGACAGGGAAAATTCACTCGCCGTCAAGAGTTTAGCGAAGAAAGAAATAAAGCCTGAAGCTCCAGAGGAAGGAGATTTGCAAAGGTTATTTGAGGGCATGGTACAGGAAGAGACAAGTAAGAAGAATCCTGAGAGTGATACTTTGATAATAGAACCTAGTAAAGTTAAACCTCCAGTAAACATCCTAGATAGAGACAGAAACCAGCTGATAGCGGATCAGAAGTCAGACGTGACTCTCGAGAAAGTACGCAAGAAATCATCCAAAATGGCACCACAAGAATCGGATGGGTACTTCTTCACTAACGACCTCCTGATGCACCGTAAATATCTTCCCGAAGAACATAATGGAACAAGGTTTGTTGATCGAATTGTAGTACCAGAATCCTATAGGAATGAAATCCTGCGTGTTGGTCACACAATCCCCTTGTCAGGTCATATGGGTAGCAAGAAGACAGTTGAACGCATAACCGCACATTTTTTCTGGCCTGGTCTAAGCTTTGATGTTCGCAAATATTGCGCAACTTGCCCGCAATGTCAGGTGGTAGCCAGGAAGCTGAAGTCAAAAAGGGCACCCTTGAGGCCTGTAGATATTGTTACTGAACCCTTTAAGAAAATTGCCATCGACATTGTAGGAGAATTACCCAGGACAACAACGGGTTACAGGTACATTTTAACAATCGTAGATTATGCTACACGATACCCAGAGGCCATTCCTTTACGGTCAACGAGCTCAAAAGCGGTCGCAGATGCATTGATTCAGTATTTCTCTAGGGTGGGTATCCCCGATAAGATAGTGTCTGACCAGGGCTCCAATTTCATGAGTAAGTTTATGGCCCAGCTGTATGAGCAATTAGGCATAACTAAGATTAAGACATCAGTGTACCACCCCCAGGCAAATGGGTTAGTGGAGCGTTTCAACGGCACTTTAAAGAGTATGCTGAGGAAGTTTGTTCGAGAGCGGGTTCAAACCTGGGACAAGTATCTCCCATACTTACTCTTTGCTTATAGAGAGATTCCTTGTGAGTCCACTGGTTACTCGCCCTTTGAATTACTTTATGGACATACGGTGAGAGGACCCCTCGCCGTTATCAAGGAGACTTGGTCGGAAGGATCATCTTTAGAAGACAATCTGATAACTCATGTCCTTGAGATCCGAAGAAGACTTGCAACGATGCAACAAGTTGTTCAAGAAAACTTGAAGCAAGCCCAAGGTAAGCAGAAACGGTTGTATGATATTCATAGTTCAAAACGACACTTAGAAGTTGGAGACAAAGCCTTAGTTTTGCTTCCCACCCCTGGGAGTAAATTAGAAATGAGATGGCAAGGACCCTTCAAAGTCACTAGAGCACTAGAGGACGGATTGAATTATGAGCTTGATACAGGCAAGATGTACAAACAGCATCGCACTTATCACATTAATTTGCTTAGCAAATGGCAGAGCCGTGATGAAATGGCTGCTTTAGTAATGGCGGAGTCCCCAGAGATGCCACTGCCGCACGAAAGCAACGTTTTCCCATTTGGTCACGATGAGACTTGTAAAGATGTAGTGATCTCTGATAATTTGACGGAAGATCAAAGACGACAGGTAAAAAACTTGCTACATGAGTATTCTGATGTATTTTCAGGAAAACCAAATTTAACCAATGTAGCGGTGCATAAAATCGACACGGGTGATTCCCCACCCATTAGGTGCGCCCCTTATAAGGTCCCTCAAAAACTTGAGGAGGAGGTTAACAAAGAGATTGAAAATATGCTGGAAATGGGCATAATACGCCATTCTACTAGTCCATGGGCGGCCCCTGTTGTCATTGTTCCCAAACCAGATGGTACAATACGACTGTGTGTTGATTACAGAAAAATGAATTCTGTCACAAAGATGGATGCGTATCCTATTCCCTCCATGGAACGTATGATTGAGAAGATTGCCTCTGCTAAGTACATTAGTACAATTGATCTCACAAAAGGTTACTGGCAGATTCCCTTGGAGACCTCTACCATCGAAAAGTCCGCATTTATTACTACCAAAGGCTTGTATGAGTTCTTAGTTATGCCATTTGGTATGAAAACAGCTCCAGCATCCTTTCAGAGGATGATGTCTGAGAAAGTCTTGCAGGGGTTAGATTTTGCAGATGCCTACATTGATGATGTCGAGGTTGACACGTCAACATCTTTTCCCCAACACCTTTTTGAGCTCCAACAGGTTTTACAACGTTTACGAGAGTGCAAACTGAATGCTAGGCCGTCCAAATGTAAGATCGCGATGTCAACGGTCGATTTTGTTGGTCACAGAGTTGGAGGTGATAGAATTCAGCCCCGCACAGCTTTGGTTCAAGCCATTAAAGAATATCCCAGACCAGAAACTAAGAAGCAGGTAAGATCTTTTCTTGGCTTAATCGGGTATTACAGGAAATTTATCCCAAATTTTTCGGAACGGGCTGCTGTCCTTACCGACCTCACTAAGGGTAAAAATCCCTCTAAGGTTCAATGGAGTACTAATCATGAATCAGCTTTTCAGGATTTGAAAGTTGCAATGCAGACTCCCCCTGTTTTGAGGCCACCACACTGGAATGACGAGTTCATTTTGCAAGTAGATGCGTCAAATAGAGGTCTTGGGGCCATCTTAAGTCAGAAAGATCAGGACGGGGAGGAACACCCCATAGCATATGCTAGTAGAAAGTTACAGCCTAGAGAGGAAAAGTTGTCTACCACAGAAAAAGAATGTTTAGGAATTGTTTGGGCTGTAGAGCTATTTCGCTATTATTTATATGGCCGCACTTTTAAGCTGCAAACGGATCACAATCCCCTTGTGTGGTTAAATCAGGTTCGCGACAAGAGTAGGAAACTATTAAGGTGGAGTATTACCTTACAGGAGTACGACATAAAAATAGAACATAAGAGTGGTAAGCAACATTGTAACGTAGATGCCCTTAGTAGGGCGTAAATACCTCATATTGCTCTACAGTATATTAATGTAATCTTTAATTAAGCACTATTTTTGTGTTTCCATGTCCCCAAAAAATAGCTATTTAAGGGGGGAGGTGTCATGGAAGTGTTAGGAATTTATTTATTTAATGTAAATTATTTTTTTTATTCTCTTAGGATCAGTGTAGTTCGTGATTATTTGTATCTGTTACGTAATTTTTATTCTTCACTTGTGTAAACTGTTGTGTAATTAACCTTTATTGTGTATATCAAATAGTTTTCTTCATTCTTTTCGGACACCTTGCGTCCATGTGTATTTAAGGATTTGGGTGGTTTGGTACGGTGTGGTTTTTTTTGAAGAAGTGAGGTGAAGGTTTGTGAGTTACGAGCGAAGAGCGTGGAAAAATTTGAGTCGACGGAGACTCGGCACAGTATCATTTCTGAGAAATTCATTCAGAACAATCGTTCCATTTCACGGTAGAAAACCATTTGCGGGGGAACGGGTGTGCAAAGAATCTACCAGACTGTGAGCTAAAGGAAGAAGAGATAGTAACTAATTCAATAACAAGTCTGAGCGAGTCAAGTTACGAGAAGTAAAAAGTTGAAAACTGCAAAGTTGTCAGAAGACGAAGCAAAGTTGAAACGAAGGAAACGAGCAAAGTTGAGAACTGGTGAGACAGGAACCTGGTTGGAGAAACGGGAGTTTGGTTTGTCAGGGCACTGTTTGTTGGTGGAGCGTGGTGATTTGTGGACAAGAGAAGAACACGGACGCGGGCGTAAGGTGAAACCCAACCGAACTGAACTAAAAAAAAAAAAACCTTTTTTTTTATCTTAATAGTAATAATCTTGTAAATAGTTTTAGTGTACTGTAGTTTAAGTTAGCGTATTCCTGTAAATTAATTAGATCATTGTATTATCGTTATTGTTAGTCGCTTTATTGTTTTATTAGCATAATAAATATCTCTAGGCCTACGTTTAGTTGTATTGTGGCGTGTGTTCTCGGACTCGTTTATGTTCTGTGTTTTGTTTGTGTTAGGGGGCACCCACCTTTGTGGCGCGGATTCGTCACAATATGGAAAAAAAAAATAATTAAATATTTCTGTACGTAAGAAAGTTTGTTAAGCTAACTAACACTGACACTGGGAGGAAAACAAAGGAATGTTAAGTTTTCTCAAGTACGTAAATTTATAGGGACTTTGTACTCGTGCGTATTCACTTCTTTCTGCAAATGACGAATTCATGGCCCACTCGGAAGACAAATCATTCTCGTACTATACTACGTCAAAAGCTGTTTCACCATACTTTCACGATGACTATCTGCAAAAAACCAAACTTGAGATAATATGTCAGTTTCAAGAGGCGCTATCTGTTCAGTTTTTCTCGTCAAAATGGTGAGGACAAATGATATCTCCTTTAAGGTCATCAAAGTTGATGTGACCCCAACCACCAGAACTCTCATCTACAAGTCTGACTTGCGCATATTGACCAATAAACTCCACTAGGTCCCAGCTCTTACTGTACATTGTCTCTGAACAGTTTCCTGTCTCATTTCTGACGACCTGAACGCAACCAAAAACAAACAGTTTTGAATGCTTTGTTACGATGCTTGCTGACATAACTAACAATAATAATAAGAATAATGATTTACTGACTTCATGATTGCACAGTTATCAATATAGGAATTTTCAATTGCGCATTACAATTACATGCTAAAAAATCAACTCTACATAGATAGTAAAAACTAAAAAATCAAAATGTTCACTAAGAAGATGTAGACATATAAAAAAATTACATACAAAGAATAAGAAAGCTTTTGCAGATAAAAAATGTCTTAAGGGCTTTCTTAAACTTGCTTAAAGATTGGGTATTTCTGATAGAGCCTGGAATATCCTTCCAAAATTTAGGGATGGCCCTAACATGACTATATCATGCATCAACTTACTTGCAACGCTTTAAACTTAGAGGTAAAAAACCTGTCCTTTCCAAGAAAAGTAAGCAAAAGACTAAAACAGTGAAGTAGAGTGTGGCAGAAGCCAAGTTGGTTATCTCACGGACTCTCCCATAAGTAAGCTCAAAATAAGCCATTTCTAAGTCAAAAAATATTTCAAAAGTAAAACCAAACGTTTTCGACACTTGGTTGTTATCAGGATCATCATCAGTTACCCAGATGATGACAAAGGGTCGAAAATGTTTAGATTTTACTTTTTAAATAAATTTTTCCCTATGAGTATCTCATTTTAAACCGAAGCGAACCTTATCGATATCACGAAGCTCAGCATGGTTTCGCAAAATTAAATTCCTGATACCTTGATGAAACTACCTAAGATGTTTTAAAAGAATTAAAGGACAAATAATAGTCAAAGTGAATAACCTCACCTCGTTGTTGACAATAAGCTCCGCGCGAGCCTCAGCCATGGTACATCCCCCACCGATAAGAAACGAGATCTTCTTGCCGACGATACGAAAACAAGGTGAAGTGAGAGTTCCTTTGGGTTTGTCGGCTCCATCTGGATGCAGCTTTCCTGCGGGATCGCTCTCATTAGACCGTTTCTCAGCTCCCCCTATCCACCAGTCCCCTTGCTGCTGGGCGCTTTCTCTTTCCCGAGCTGCTGGATTGTCACCAAATGTTGGCTGGTAGATGAAAGCTCTGCCTGTCTTTTCCCACCCGCCGATTCCATCCTCAAAGTCAAAGCTGCATGCTACATTAAGAAAACAACAAAAATAAATGTTTGATCCCCCTGAATACTATATGATAATCATTCGGTATTTATTTCACTCATTAAAGTTTGTGTTTAATCACCTTTTTTGCAGTATACGCCAGTGAATCCTAAAGGACATTTACAACGAAATCCTTTATCAGTGTACCCAGCTTGACGTGTGCCATTGTTGAAACAGGGACTGCCGCTGCAGGGATTCTATTCAAGACAAAATGACTAAGTATCATAAACATCCATCTTTAGTTTACTTTCCCGGGTTATCATGTAGTCTCAAAAGAGCACATTCTTGCTTGAACGATAATCTCTTGAGGCCATTTGATAACGTAAGTGCAGACAAGAATTAATTACACTTTATCAGTCGTTAAACTAGAAAATCTATCAATCGCGGTAGTCGATAATTTGTTTGCTGATCGAGTAGCGGCTGATTTATTTTGAATGGGTCCCTTTATTTTAGCCACAAGTACCTTGTTGTTGCCTTTGTTTCAATATTGTAGAGGTAACACCACTGGTGAACCTTAGCTTTAGTGCTCTGTCCTATTCAAGTGATTCCTCATTAATTAATAATGAAAGTTGTCGAAGGATTCTTTTATCGACATTTTCCTCGAAAGTTCGATTCGTCGCCAATCTCTGTTTCTAGAACTACCATACGAAGGATGGTCAGCAAGGAGATAGATAGGCCATTCTTACCCTATTTAGTCCCGAACTAGTACTAATCATGAAGGCTATTTCATCGTTTCACAGCACATTTCTCGATAGTCTATATAAACTAACACTTGAGAAAAAAAACGTTTATCAGATAAAAAAAAGCGTCTCTAGCGTTAGTAACAATGTTATATAACATATGGAAAAATCTCTCAATTTCATACCATCGAAATCAGGTCAAAACTTTCCTCAGGATGCGCAATGCATTACTGAGGAGTCACTTCAATTCAATTCATGTGCAATTGCAAGGCTAGCTTAAGAAGTAATCAAACAAACTGATCGCTAAGAATAATTGTTCACCTTTTAAAATAAGTCACTTTACCTCGATACTGAGATGAGTGTAGTCTTGTTTACTCTGAAGGTTGGACGAGCCTGGACTTTCGTCCGATGCGTTGTTCAACTCACAAGTGTAGTTCCCTCCTTGTGAAGGCCCAACATTTATGGACACACAATTGGGCTCCCTATAACACAGCAAATTACAACTGCCTTGATGGGGCACCTCTTCAAGCCTGATTAAATGGCCTTTCAAGACTCTGTCCTGTATGGGTTCTTTGAAAATAATGGATCGGCATTCTTCACCTATTTGGTTTGCAAATAATAAAACAAGTTCATGCACAGTTTTGGTTTAGAATAAGATAATGTCAGGGTAATATCCTTAACAAATTAATTTGCCTCGAGAGACTCTGGATAATGGTTTGTCGCTGCCTTTTTGAACTCTAGGAGTTTTCCCTGACACGGTATCCTAGGAGACTCAAGCTCCTGCTTGTTAGTTTTTCACCGAAGAAAGAACTTGTCTCAGCAGTCTCTGTGATTTTACCGTTAGATTTTGAATGTGCACTGGATGAAGTTGTGAGAGCCAGAGGCAAGTTACGGGTCAAAGAGGAAGAAATTAATTTCCATCCATTTTTAAGTCATCATGTCATACTAAAAAGAACTATTGAAAACGACAAACAGGCCCCCACAGTCCCATGCCTTGAATGTTGATCTCCTTCCTGCACTGTACATTAGGAGATACAGAGTCCTCGATAAAAGCCAGGATGAAGAGACAAAAGCTTGGCCTTAACATCTCTCCT
Source organism: Stylophora pistillata (assembly GCF_964205215.1). Classification (NCBI taxonomy): domain Eukaryota; kingdom Metazoa; phylum Cnidaria; class Anthozoa; order Scleractinia; family Pocilloporidae; genus Stylophora; species Stylophora pistillata. Next base: position 1,706,924 of record NC_142526.1, on the reverse strand, counting down.
GTAAGAATAATATTTGGTATATCCGTCAGTATAATCTTATAACGACATCAAGCTTCCGGTGAGTTTAGAGAAAGCACAAGATGGATCAGAGAGCACTTTGGCAAAAAGCTTCTTGCCTCCCTGTTGCATTACATGAAAATTGGTAATGTTTTATGCCAGAAGCTCTAACAAACATTATAACATAGCTTGAAAAATCGTACAATCAAATTCAATAGCGAGAGCGTGCTTTCATTTTCCATGGTGCGCGCTGCTGACGTCAGCAAACAAATGCCTCGCGAAAAAAAATTTTTCTCGCGAGTAACTTCACCATTTTTCACTAAAAAACGGGAAAAACTTCCGCGAACAAGTCGAACTAGAAATGACAACAAGCGAACAAGCCGATAAAGATCTGCCTACTTTTTCTTTGGGAATGGATTTTTTAACTCCCGAAAAAGAACCCAAAGAAAGGGAAAACAAAACAATCAACGGTTTCTAACTTCATTTCCATGCATGAATTCACCTGTCAGTTTTTGAGCAACTTGAGGCAAGATCATTGAAGCATGGCGAAATACTTTTCGGAACAAAATAAACAACGCATTGAAGCGTAGGAGAGGGAATTTCTCCCTTTTATGCATAAACTAGAGCGTTGAAAATGTTATAAAACAATTGTTTCATTCGTCAGCTGTGAGTTCATCGAGATATGAAGCACTTGGGAAGTTTAGAGAGCACTCAAGAAGCTAGAGTTACGCGAGGCTACGCCTCGAGCAACTCTTACACATCTTTCGTGTTGTCCAAACTTCCCGCGTGCTTCATATCTCGATGAGTGCACGCTGACATATGAACCAACTGTTAAATATTCAGTAACAAAATAAGGGTGTCACGGATTAAGAGAATATACTTTAATGTGGTTTTTCTCTTTTTATTTTTGTCTATTTTTAACATGTTGAACTATTCGAGCGATTGTTGCGCAGAGATTGTCGTGAGATTTAAGTATTTTTATGGCTTAAAATAAAAACGGGTTTCCATCATTTCTCCTCGACTTCACTTCAAAACTGATGACGAGTAAGGTCTCTTACCTTTAAAAGTATAAAACCACTTAGCCTTTTTTTTGTTTGTTTGGTTGTTTTATGCTGACCACCACCCGGTAAGTTTCTATTTCGCAGTCGTTGGTTGATGTTGTGAAGCTATATTTTAAATCTAAAACAACTCCGAACCTTCGCCTGAATTCCCTCTCCTGCCTTAATGAAGATTAGTTTGACGGATTGAGCCACTGCTATTTGGTAAACGGTAATGAATATAAAATAGCCTCAATTAACAATTTTAATTACAAAACGTAACAGCAGGTGAATGTCAATTTCACAGGAACCCGAAACCCCGCGACCGTGTTCGACATCTCGGCCTAATCGTTATTGACAATACAAAACATTATTTTTGTTCACGAGGCTTTGTTCTTTACTACTCTTGGGACGCACTCGCATAAATGTTTTGTTAGCGCATTCCTCGCACACAACTTCATCTATCGTTTCAAAACAAAGAGAAATTGATTTTAGAAATATAGAAAAAGGAAAGCAGTTAATAACCGACGTCTTTGGCTGTAGCTTTGTCAATTCCAACTTTATCTTTTGTGATAAATTTTTAGCACGACAATTTGAACTACGTACTCCTTTTCGGTGAACTTTAATGAACAGAACGCCCCTTCCCATTTCTATTTTATTCAGAGATATGGATCGAAAATGATGAACACCTGATGAAGGCCTCCTTAAATAATTATAAACATCTGTTTGATGCATAAACTTTGTTTTTTCATTTTCTATTCTTCTCCAGGTTGACAGGAATGGCTACAAAAACATCGGTCTTGCATTTGCATATTCACACAATTTTTCTAGAATGTGTGGAACAATACTAAATGGATTAATAACCTGATGATGAATAATTTACATAAGCTCGCTCAACAGTAGAAGCTAAAGTGGGAGTCCTTAAACACGAAGGCCCACTATATAAGGAAGTCTTCTCTGCGAAGACTTGGGCTCATTTGTCACTCACCGTTGACGTGTGCGGGTCAAATCTAAATGCTGGTAGACGAACAAAAGGAGGTAATGAGATATCTATTGTTTACTTCTACCAGCATGGTGGAATGAGGTAACGTGCGAACCACCTACTTCGATCTCAAATTTACCGCCACAAACAAAGACAGTTTCCATTGGAGAAAGGAATTACAAATCTCAAAAATTCTTGTATTGTGACGAAGAAATAAAACAATTTTGAGGAATGCGCCCGCTGTTCACTGCTTTGGAGTAGCTGTAGCTCAAGCTGACTTGACTTTAAGAGTTCTACATCACACGACGGTTGATTGACAAATGGTCCAGTGGGACCTAAGGCTCCTTATATAGCGCGCCTTCGTGTTTAACTTTTTGGCAATATCATTGCCTTGGCTAGAATTCTCCAAATCCTGCCATCTGTCTTTAAGTTACATGATTCTTTGTAACCAGATCGTCCGTGATCAGTTTAGATTGACCGGGTAATACCAGGACACCAATGACACACTGTTAACAGGCGTCTAAAACGTCCACATTAAGCCCCTTTGGAAATCGAAAACACTATTAACTTTAGCTATTCTACATCCACAGTAAAAGTTAAAGATCTCTTTTCCCAAGAAATCCTTAATAAATATCAATTAACGACCACGACCTTTCTTAGCGTCTTCATTAAAAAAATGCAATACCCGTCCCTATTGTGCTCGGCAACTTTTAAGCAATTTTGGCGTTGGAGGAACTTTTTGCGATTCTGGTAACAGCGAGAATTTTTCGCATTTGTATATTTGAGAAATTTTTTCGCAAAATAAAGTTTAGAGCACATGTCAATTGAGCAGAAACATGTCAACGATTTCATATGAAACTTCAATTAATGCAAATTTCTCGAATGTTTCGCAACCTTTTGAACACATAACCTGTCATTTGACATCGTTTGGTTCGACAAGACACTAGATGAAGCATGTGTTTCTTTCTGTTGGACTTAAGTCATGAATATCCTTAAATTTCGCTGGCATTTACGAGCAACTCGTCAGTTCGACTTAAGTCATGAATATCCTTAAATTTTTCCCATGTTTACGTGTATTTCTTTAAAGGAAAATTTCAAAATATTTTTCTTGAGTAAAGTTGGTGATTATTGTGGAGAACGAACAACAAAAACTTTGATTACCTTTCATTCCAAAAAAAATCAAGAAACTTAGGTAGAAGCTTTTAAAATTTGGATAGCAACGTTTTGGATTTTGGCACTCTTGGCAATCTTTTGGGAATTCTGGTGGGCAACTTTCCAGCATTTTGGGAGCACAGCGGGACGTGCATAATATCTGCCCTGGAGCAACATTTCATTGGCGCCGAGACCTCGTCTAGCTAGAAGTTGTATATAAATTACTCCGATTGGCAAATAGTTAACCATTTTTAAATCTTTAAAAAACCTTTTAAATCTTTAAAAGATTGTAAATGAGTTTCAAAAACTGTTTTCTTCTGCTATGACTTATTTAAAACAATTGCATTCAGATGGTGCGCACATGTAGAAACCTAAATATAGAACTTCTTTAACTAGGAACAGGTGGAATTCAGATCACAAATAAGAGATACCTAGTTTGAGCTCAAGGAAAAGTAGTTAACAGACCTCTAGCAATTTTAGATTTGCTCGTACTACTGTGGTTTTTAGGCTAAAACTATGACCATGTTCGAAGAAAATAATAAACTGTACTTTGAAACAGCACCTGATCACATCTAGATAAACAGAGTTAAATACATGACTAACCCAGCACGCTGTTTATTCCTAAGAATATCCAATATTTGGTATTTCCCTTGGGAAATCGAGTCACGGAAAGAGTAATAGATTTCTTTCGTTCCCAACCTGCTTGTGCTGGTCAACCAAGGAAATTTTCGGGAAACCGTTTTGTTCTTATTTTATACTACTGTCTTCCGCTTTCCACCCCATCTCTAAGGGGTATCCAGTGCTTCATTTACTAATTAAGTATTAACTTACCTTGAAAATCGCTTTTGTTTGTATTTGGCTCTTCAAAACGTCACAATCGTTTCAAAAACATTTTAAAATGAAATTGTGGAAAAATCTTTTTTGTGGTCGTAGTATTACAATTTGATGGTAGGTCATTTGTTTACGTAGATGCGAAACACTATCACTTAGCCCCTTTTTCAACTCGCAATTCCATCTTAAATGCTTGCTCTCGCTCTCCAGCTATATTCGTCTATTTCTTGCTGTTTTCTACCTGCTGTGAATATCTGGACTTAAACACTTATCTAATTAAGCCAGCATTCCTACGTTATGCTGTTTTTGATCCTGCGAATTCTGAAGCTGCTGAAAGTCCGTCATCAAAGGTTTCCTATCTCGTCGACAGCCGCCATCTTTGTTGGAGATTTAGGTGTAGACGTTTCTTCTCTGCTCGGCTCAGCCATACACCAACATCCATCTCATCCTTCCAACTCGCAGATCTTTTCATCAGTGGAGATGTCCAAGTCAATCCAGGCCCGATCAAGTGCAAGCTTTGCTGCCGAACGATTGCATGTAATCATCGAACTTTGAAATGTGGTATTTGTTCCTGCAATTACCATATCAAATGCAGTGAAGTTAAGCCGAAGGATATAAAAAGAGCTCAGAGGCCACCCGCATAACCTGGTCCTGTCCTGCTTGTGTAACTACTTATCGGAGCTATATGAGCCATCTTACATCCGCTGCCATGGGCGAGTCACGTCTTGGTTTGGTTGATCTATCATTCTCAGCCGTACAAGCCACTGAGCAACACATTGAAATACCTGCAATTCCTGACGATTTTGTATCTGATCACCCGAAAAAAGGTTTGACTATCTGTCACTTAAATATATGCCATCTGTCGAACAAGTTAGATGAAATCAAATTACTACTGTCATCTGTAGCGCGTCATCGGTATGGTAAACCAAATCTCATATTGGGCATCAGTGAGTCGTTTCTTGATGACTCCTGGTCCAGTGCTGCCTTGACTATCGATGATTATAATTTGTTTCGCGAAGATCGCCACACTGGTGCTGGTGGTGGCTGATTGATCTATGTTCCATCACATCTTTTTGTAAAGAGACGGAGTGATTTGGAAATTTAAGGTGTCGAGACCATTTGGCTCGAACTTCAATTCCCCCGTTCGAGGTCACGCATGTTTTTTTTTGTGTGTGTGTGTGTTTTTTTTTACAGACTCCTCTCCGCAAATGTTGCTTTTACGGGTCTTCTGGAAGAAATGCTGTCTCACTCTGACTGCAAAAATTTACAGTCGTACTCGGTGATTTTAATTTTGACCTGCTGGAAATGCCAAGACCAAGTGCAAGTAAAAACTATTTAATCATATTTAAAACTCTGGGCTTTGAACAATTAATAACAAAAGCAACCATACCTATTTCTAATTTTCTTTTGGACCACATATTTGTTTCCCAGACAGACTTTGTTACAGACTCTGGAACTCTACCGCTGTCATTGAGTGATTACCTTCATATTTTTGTATCTTTAAATTCCAGGAGTAATATTTTTAAACAGTCCGGCCATAAAACTCTGCACACTCGCTCACGCAAATCGCTCTCTATTGACGCTTTCATAGACGACCTTTCTTGTGCTCCCTGGAGTACACTTGAGGTGTTTAACGATCCAAGTGAAGCTATTGAACAATGGTATCTTTTGTTTAACGATGTCCTGAACACACACGCACCTGTGAAGTCTCGTCGTGTCAAACGACCTCGGCCACCTGATTGGTTTGGTGCTGAAATAGGTGTTGCTATATAGGAACGTAACCGCTTGCATAAATTAGCCTTAGCTCATAACAACTCTTTGAACTGGGATGCCTACCGGGACGCCAGAAACAAAGTAGTTCATATGATACGCAGCGCGAAGAGTGTGTTTTATCGCAATGCAATCAAGAGCAAGCTTGACTATCCTAAAAAATCTTTGGAGAATCATTCGTAATATCAGTCCCGCAAAATGCTCAAATCTTCCTGGGCACTTAAGCGTTAACAGGAATATGGTGAGCGGCAACATTGAAATAGCGAATCAATTCAACGACCACTTTGCCGATATTACCTCCTCAGTTGATCTCGGCGTTGCTCCCTTGTACCCAAATTGGGACTATATTTCAGAATTTGTCGCTTCCAGAATTTCTTCTAGTGCGCCCCTCTACACTATTCCACCCATAAGTGAACAAGATGTGGAGTCTAGTCTCTCTCGGCTAAAATCGAACAAGGCCGTTGGATTAGACGGAGTTGATGGCTATTTCCTCCAGATTGCAGCTCCTGCTATCTCAAACTCACTGATAACTGTTTTTAACCTCAGTATCTCCTCTTGCGTGTTCCCGGATGCTTGGAAAGTTGCCAAGGTTACGCCATTGTTCAAGGAGGGCTCCCTTCTGTACCGCTCAAATTCTCGCCCAATCTCTGTCCTTATTATTGTTTCAAAGGTTCTTGAACGCTACGTCCACTCAAATTTCTATGATTTTCTTACTTACCATGGCCTTCTCACTGATTTTCAGTTTGGCTTTAGTTGGTTTCGTTCGTGCGAGCTTGCTCTAGTTAACCTTACTGATACCTTACTTGCCAACATAGATCAGGGCCTTTTAAGTGGTCTACTTTTAATTGATATAAAAAATGCCTGCGACTTAGTGGACCATACTACCTTACTCTCCAAACCTAAGCTGTAAGGTTGCTCTGAGTCTTCTCTTAAGTGGTTTTGCTCCTACCTGACCAACCGCTCACAAAAAACTACTTTTAAGGGTTTAATGTCTGATCCGCTACCTATGTCCGTGGGGTCCCTCAGGGAAGTATCCTTGGGCCTCTATTTTTCTTTTATATTTATTAACGACCTGCCCTGTTACATACATACATACATACATACATTTATTTGGTAAAGCAGGTTAAGTTACATACAATGGAAGCAAAAAGCTGA